>NC_065446.1:68446178-68611617 GCF_917563875.1 Diabrotica virgifera virgifera | reverse complement strand
TTTGACATACAAATAAGAACTTTATATTCACCATTGGCGTGCATACGGGTATAAATATTTTAGATACATCCCGTATGCACGCCAATGGTGAATATAAAATTCTTAATTGTATGTCAAAAAATGCTCAATATGTAACTACCTCTTAAAACCTACCAAATTTCAGTTGCATATCTCAACCGGTTTTAGAGCAACAAATAAACCGCCAGTTTGTAAGAAAAAATTCAACATCCCGTATCTCGGAAATGAAGCATTTGTGGACATGTTAATAAAGCAAACGGTCATTATTTTTTTCATACAGAATCACCCCTTAAAGTTTGTCGCACGACATTTGCCTGTCTTGCAACATTGTTAACACATTGAGATTCTTAAATAATAAAGGTATAACATACTAAAAAATCACTCAAATCGGACAAGTTTAGGAAATTCGAGGCATCAAACGTGTATAATTCATCTAGGGACCTAAATTTTTTGCCCGCCAGTGTACTTTAGACTGAATTTCTGCATGCTCCAACTTAAAACATATGTGTAACACTCTCAATGTGCTCAGAATCAATAATATGTAAAGATAGTTTTTTCTCTGTAAAAAGAGATACGAGGTTTTCATACTATGTCAGCAATATGTAACTTCAGAATAATCATCCCCTAAATTTTCCAGATAACTTGTCTCCTTTCTAGGATGGTGAGTCCTTCCTTTCTAGAGCATTCCCCAAACAAACATGTCTCTTGCTCTGTATCACACAGCACTAATGAATTCACACATCTTTTCACATTCACCATCTTTTCTTCTGCAGCTGCTACAGTGATAGTGTCTTTTTTTCTTGTTGCCTTGGTAAGTAATACTCCCACTTAACTTTCAAGATAAAATGACTCAGAACAATTATGCGAACTCTGGGAAATGGGTGAATCCCTGGTTTTATTAGCCTTCCTGTGTTAATGCGGGGCTCTGGCACAAGTGACCAAAACTTCCCTAGCTACTCGTGGGATAAAACATGGACCAAGAACAAAATAAAAGAAAAGAGGCTGGAGTGATGTCGGACTCACACGAGTCCTCCAGCTCAAGCACTGTCGTGGAGACAATAGAACACGACAGTGAAGCATCAGCGGGAACTCAGGGAACCGCTGATACAATCACGACAGGGGCTGAAAGAATGGACCTGTCAGACAAAAAACGTTTGTCTGGGGCTCAGAAGAGGAAACAGACAAAGGAAAGAAAAATGGCAGAAGGTACGTGGGAACAACGACCACGGAAAAGGATGCAGAGGAAAGTGGGCACTTCTAGACCTGCTATCGGGACAGACAAAGGACCCGATAAAGAAGGTAAGAAGAGACCCCGAGAGTACTCTGCTACACCACCCCAGGTCTCCAAAAAGACGAAGCAGGCTCCCAGACCTGCTGACTCTTATACAGAGGCCGCACAAAGACTCAGGATGGCGATCATAGATCGACGACATCCTGAGGTAACACTGGATCAGGCTCAAGCTGACCTGATCCAGAGTAGGATTGCGGATGCAATGGATGAAGCTCCTTCGGGGAGCAGTAATCCACTGCAGTTCGCCAGAACTACCTTTAGCGGAGGCGTCTTATGGATTACCCCCGCTAATGAACACACCAAAAACTGGCTGGCAGGTGCAGTGGAACGGCTGGGCCGTTTGTGGGAGAACGCAGATTTGACGGCTGTCGAATCCCAAGATCTTCCCAAAAGACCCAAAGTTCTTGTATTCATACCAGGCCAGGCACAGGAAGAGGGAGTTATCCGAACACGACTGGGGCAACAGAACCCAGAACTAAGAGTGGGAGGGTGGCTCCTTCTAAACAAAAAAGTAGAGAAGGAAGGAGTACTCCTGGCCTTCTCTATAGACGAAGTGTCCTTTAGGGCCCTCGAGAGGAACCGTTTCCGAGCTTATTACAGACTCGGAATGGTCATCTTTAAAGTCCTTGGAGGAAAAGATGGAGGGGAGAATCGGAATCCTCCAAATTAACTTGCAGCACAGTAAGGCTGCTTCGGCTGCCCTTACGGCTGCAAAAAGGGAATTCGATGTGGCCCTTATTCAGGAACCCTGGGTGAACAGGGGAAATATTATGGGGTTAGGGGGAGTTGGAGGGGAACTCATATATGACAGAACCTCCGAGGTACCTCGAACCTGCATTATTATCAAAAAGAAATTTAACATACTGCCGTTAACAAATTTTTGTTTTAGAGACTTGACGGCAGTCAAGATAAGGCCAGGGAAGGGAAGGGTGTCAAGAGCGATTACGCTCGCATCGGCGTACCTTCCATATGATGCACCTGGTTCTCCTCCAACTAAGGAAGTGGAGCAGCTGGTAAGAGACTGTAGGGGATCCAGAACCCAGCTGATTATCGGCTGTGATGCTAATGCACATCATACAACGTGGGGAAGTACGAACACGAATGTAAGAGATGAATCCATACTCGAATTTGTTATGAAAAACGAGCTGAACATAATAAATTCAGGTAATAAACCGACTTTTGTGACTAGTGCTCGAAAGGAGGTCATAGACATAACGATAGCCACCAACTACGTTAGCAATAAAATTACAAATTGGCGTGTGTCTGATGATGCGAGTTGCTCGGATCACAGACACATACAATTTGAAGTAGGGGAAAAAACATGTAACCTAGAAACCTATCGTAACCCTAGGAAAACTAACTGGGAGGCGTATAAAGCAGACCTGGAATATAGTTTAAAACAGACTAAGGATACGATAAGAAATACAACAGACCTCGAAATGGTTGTGGAGCAGCTGCAAAACACAATCATCTCGGCGTATAATGACAACTGTCCTTCAATAAATAAGGAATCCAACAGGAAAGTGCCCTGGTGGAATGAGGAACTTAAAGAATTAAGAAGGAAAGTTCGTAAAAAATTCAACAACGCAATGAACAAGAATATCAGTTGGGATGAATACAGAAAGGCCCTAACTGCGTACAATAAAACTCTGAGGAAGCAGAAAAGAGAATCATGGAGAAGGTACTGTGAGGATATAGAAAGAACTCCAGAATACGCCAGACTCCATAAGATTCTCTCAAAAGGACCTCAGAGTTCGATATATACTCTCCAAACAGAAAACGGAGAGTACACAGAAACAGGGGAAGGAACTATCAGAGAACTGCTGAAACTCCACTTCCCCGGTTCCCAAGTTACAGACTTAACTTTGGAGAACTGCCAGAAATCAGAACTAGATACCCCTCTGTGGGCATCCAAGGAGAAATGGCAGGCAGCAAAGAAAGTAGTAACTGGGGAAAAAGTAAAATGGGCATTACACTCATTCGAACCTTATAAATCGCCAGGATTAGATGGGATTTATCCAGTACTATTGCAGAAGGGATCCGACCTTCTGGCAAATAGAATATGTACAGTGCTTCGGAGCAGTTTGGCTCTAGGATATATTCCAAAGGCATGGAGAATGATCAGAGTAACTTTTATACCAAAACCTGGACAGGATGGGGCAAAGTCTTTGAGACCAATAAGTCTTATGTCTGTTCTGCTTAAGACGCTAGAAAAGCTGCTAGATAGGCATATACGGGATGGCGTATTGGAAAACAGACCAATACATAAGAACCAGTATGCATATAGAGCAGGAATGTCAACAGAGACAGCATTACATCAGCTTGTAGAAAAAGCTGAATATGCTCTCAAGCACAAAGAGGTACTATTAGCGACCTTTTTGGACATAGAAGGAGCGATCAATAACATAACCTTAGAAACAATCTCAAGAGCATCGAGGAGAAAAGGGATCGATGAAATTTGTTGCAAGTGGATAGACCACATGCTACAACAGAGACTCATATATACGTCCATTCTAGGGGAGAGCATTATCGCCCAGGTCCGACGAGGGTGTCCGCAGGGAGGTGTTCTGTCCCCGCTAATATGGAACCTTGTCATGGACGATTTGCTGAGTCCCTGGAATTGAACGGCCATGAAACCCTGGGCTACGCAGACGACTTGGTAGTCCTTGTTCAGGGAAAATTCCAAAACATAGTAAGGGAACGCATGCAGCAGGCCCTTAATATTGTCACCAAATGGACTGAGGAAGAAGGGCTGAGAGTCAGTCCTTCTAAAACAGTCACAATTGCGTTCACCAGAAGAAGGAAGCTGGAGGACTTAAGGCCTCTGATCCTTAATGGTGAACAATTGGAGCTGTCTAAAGAGGCAAAGTATCTAGGGGTTATACTGGACCCAGAACTTACCTGAAACCGACAGCTTGAAAGAGTAATTAAAAGAGCGGAGGCGACATTAATGCTGACCAGACGCACACATGGAAAAACATGGGGACTCTGTCCGAAAATGGCGTACTGGACATATACAACGATAGTGAGACCCATGATAACATATGCATCCTTGGTATGGTGGACAAAGATGCAGCAAAGAACCGCTATAAACAAGATAAGCAGGATACAAAGACTTGCATGCTTGGGAATAACGGGAGCAATAAAAACAACACCGACGGCGGTACTGGAAACCCAGTTAGACCTACCCCCTCTTGATATATTCATCAAAGGGGAAGCGAGGATGGGAGCATACAGGCTGCAAGGAAAACCAAGGGATAAATACAAGAACCTTGGGCATAATCAGATTTGGAACCAAGGTGGGGTAAGTATATCTGATACATACACTGACCACATGGTACCAAAATACACATTTAATAGGAACTTCGGAATAGAAATCAATGACCGAAGGGAGTGGAACAGCATCAGTAGCAAAATCAGGGGAACGATCTGGTATACGGACGGATCAAAAACCGATGAAGGCACTGGAGCCGGTATTTTTAGTGAAACAGAGAATGTAGGACTCAGTTTCTCACTAGGAACATACACAACTGTGATTCAAGCGGAAATGTACGCAATTCTGCAGTGTGTTACAATGAACAACTTGAGGGCCTATGAAAATAGACGGATCAATATACTCACAGACAGCCAAGCATCACTGAAGGCACTAATGAGCCCGAAAGTGACGTCACGGCTGGTATGGGAATGCCGGCAAGAACTGGCCGAAAGATATAGTGTAACTATATTCTGGGTGCCAGGACACACCGGGATAGACGGTAATGAGAAAGCAGATGAGCTGGCAAGGAACGGTTCATCAACTTCATATTTGGGCCCAGAACCTGCTCTAGGAGTACCTAAAACAATAATTAGGGGACAAGTCAGGGAATGGGTCAAAAACAAACACAAAGAATACTGGGGGAAGGTACCTGGTCAGCGACAAGGGAGGCCCTTAATAAGGGAACCCTCAAAACGGAGAGCTGAGGAACTAATAAAATTACATAGGAGTCAGCTCCGCATAATTACAGGTCTTCTCACGGGTCACTGTGCCCTGAAAGGACACCTGAATAGAATTGGGCTGTACGAAGGGAACCTTAACTGCAGACTGTGCAATAGGGGAACTGAAACAGCATATCATGTACTGTACGAGTGTGAGGTTTTGGATCATATGCCACCCAACCCATGCTAGGGATGTACAATTTGGTACGTGGAACCAAGCTTGTGGATTGGGTGACATAAAAGGTAGGACGGTTGGCACAATAAGCCCATGAGGCTGCAGTGCCATCGGAGACATATGTCAGAGGACCTCAAAAAAAAAAGGGTGGTGAGTCCTTCCTCTCTAGAGCATTCCCCAAACAAACAAGTCTCTTGCTCTGTATCACACAGCACTAATGAATTCACACATCTTTTCACTTTAACCATCTTTTCTTCTGCAGCTGCTACAGTGATAGTGTCTTTTTTCTTGTTGCCTTGGTAAGTAATACTCCCACTTAACTTTCAAGATAAAATGACTCAGCATATTGAATGTCTTTCATTCATATTATGTTCACAATAGGAATCTGGATTTCCAACCATGTATTCTGATATAGGTGGAATGTAGTTCAAAATTTTTTGCTTGGAAAGCAAAACTGGGATAATCATATTGGGCAGCAGCCCTTTGAAAATAAATAAATTGTTAGACTAAGGTTTTAAACAGCACATTATATACAGGGTGTCCCCGAAAATAGTGCATTCCTTAAAGGTATAGGTAGAAGACACAATGTAGAGCAAAACAGTCTTATAACATTTTTCCCAAATTGATCCGTTTGACCAAAAAACGAAAATACAAAAATCTAAAGATTAGAAAAGTAGGTTTGTAGATCAGTTGCATCTGGAAGGTAAAATAATGTAAATATTAACCAAACCCATATCCATTATTTTCCAGGTAGGTACCTACCATGTCAACAACCCCAAAAATCACACCTCAAAGTAAATAAACAAGGGGTTATTAGGTTAATTTTCCACAGTCACAACAAGTTCTTCTAGACTACGTTGCCATGTCATTCAAATTTATGTAATTATGCAATTTTCTTCTTAGAAACGGTTAACTTTAAAAAAAATTTTATAGGACTTTTTGTTCTAAATTGTGTATTATATCCATACCTTAAAGGAACACACTATCTTCGGGGACACCCTCTAATGGACATGATTTAGCCCATTCGCTGCCGATCACTTGCCAGCGCTTGATATGAAGACTTCAGTCAGGCTCCATTCAATAGAATGGCCCCTAGTGGAGTTCCATCGTCTTCTATTGGCAGCAAATGGGTTAACAGCTGAACTGATATGATAAAAATTCCTAGCCTGTTGCACATCTCCACTTGGTTGGTTTTAATAGAATTTCCACTGTGAAGACTTTAATCCGTTTTGCCTTTCTGTGTTCATTCATAGCTTCAGTAATTTGACTTTTAACAAATTACTGAAGCTATGAAGAATTAAACAAACGGATTTTTGTAACACTATTAGCACCTTGACTATATTAGCAAAATCAAAGAAAGAATTGAGAAGAATTCAGGCGCGGATCCAAGGGGGGGTCAATGGAGTTAATTGCCCCCTCCTTGAGACCTCGCCTGGTGTCTACTGACAGTTTTTTTAAGAAAGAGATAATTACGATTGAAAATAAATAGTGAGTTTTGTGTCCTGTTGATAACTGAATAACTGAAACATAACACACAATTCCTTGGAATAGAAGATTATTAAAAGTTTTTAGAACATAATAAATGAAAGATTCTCACAATAAATCTGTTTATTGCCATCTAATGCCAGAGACCAGATATCAATAGTAATTTGTTTTTTTCTTTGTGACAAATTAATGAGTCAGTTTCATTTCAAAAAATGTCATTCTCATCTGAGGCTATTTTAAAATCTGAAGTACAAACAGTAAAAATTCAGTCATGCAAAGCTTTAAATTTTGCGATGAAGATGTGATGTTCCACATTGTAAAATACTATTACAAATATTGCTTACTTTGCCTTTTAGTACATCACATGCAGAACGATCGTTTTCTGCTTTTAAACGCCTTAAAACTTGGCTTAGAAACAAAATGAGTCAGGATCGATTGTTACTGTTAGGTCTATCTTTACTCCATGTTCGTTTTGATTTAAAATTAATATAGAAATTAAATAAAATTGATTATATAAAATTAACGATCGTTTTCTGATTTCAAACGCCTTAAAACTTGGCTTAGAAACAAAAGGAGTCATAATCGATTGTTAGGTCTAGCTTTACTCCATGTTCATTTTGATTTAAAATTAATATAGAAAATATTAGTAATAAATTTGTGTGATTTATTTATGTGATATATTTCAAGCGCTACTGCGTTTTCGTCTAATAGTGATTAAATAACAAATATAGTTGGTTTTTATGGTATGATACTACTGATAAACTTTACCAAATTACAAGTTTTACTATCTTTTAGAAAATAATTATTAAATGTTATTAAGGTAACTTTAAATAAATTTACAAACTTTGGATGTATGTCCATTTTAATTAAGTATATTTAACAAAGCAGAATTAGTTAAATCTATTTGATCATTTACTAAAAACCCTCTGAATAAAAGCTGCTTTTAGAAGGATGTCCAAATTATTATGTAACACAGATCTAAAATTGGCATTAAGGATGGGCCTACTTCGCTGCTAAAAGTGAAGTACATACGTGTTCTTGGTCTTACTGTATGGTATACTTGGACTGTGAACAAAATCGATCTAAATCGCCTTGAGTCTTTCCGAGATATGGTGCTATAAGAATTTTAAGAGTTTCTTGGGTGGAGAAGATTCGAAACTCCACAATACTAGAATGTTTCAGCAAGACTACTGCAATTATAAAAGACATCAACAAGGGAAAGCTGGAGTATTTCGGATATGTAATAAGAGGTCCCAAATATAGGTTGCTACAAAATATTATGCAAGTGAAAATATAAGGCAAACGCAGTCCAGGACGAAGAAGCACTTCGTGGTTCATTTAGGGTGGCAGTGAATAAAATTAAGATAGCTATGATGCTAACCAACGTTCTGAAAGGATATGGAACATGAAGAAAAAGAAAGTAATAGCCCATTTCGAAAAAGAATCCTGCCTATGCCAGTGACGAGAAAATTTTTATTTCATTGCCCCCACCTTGTCAGGTTACTGGATCCACTGTTGAGAAGAATTGTGAAAAAGATAGAAAAAGAAGCAAATCGGTTTGGCCTAACGATAAATGAAAAGAAAACTAAATACATGATAATGGGTGATACGCAGCAAGACAATGAAGAGTTTATAAAAATACAAGGGGAGAAAGATTACATATACAGTTTTGACAGAGTGGAAGAGTTTACTTACCTTGGTGTGAAAGTAATGGAAAATGGACATGAGGATAAAGAAATAGAATCCAGAATTACAAAAGGCAACCAGAAATACGGAATGCTGAGATCCTTAATGAAGTCTAAGTTTGTTTCAAGAAAAACAAAAGAAAGAATTTACAAGACAGTGATTAGACTACAGTTTTATATGGAACTGAATTATGGGTTTTAAGAAAGGCAGATGAAGAAAGATTAGAAAGATGGGAGAGGAAAATTCTCCGAACAATTTACAGAGGCATAAATACACAAATGGGATGGAGAAGAAGGACAAATAAAGAGTTGGAAGAGCTGTATACGGAACCAAAAATCACCGCAATAATAAAGGCGCATAGAATAAGATGGCTGGGACATGTGCAAAGATTGGAAAACCATAGAATGACCAGGATGATATTGAACAGGAAACCAGAAGGGAAAAAAAGGAAAGGAAGACCCCGTAAAAGATGGTTTGACAGTGTCCAAGCAGATTTACGAGAATTAAAAATAGATAACTGGAGAAACAAGGTATTAGACAGAAGAGAATGGAGAGGAGTGGTAAGAAGAGAGCAAGAGAAATTGTAACAGAACAATGTGCCATGAATTGTAAAATGAGAGCTATATATATGTATATATTTATATGATGTATTTTTTAATAGACAAATTAATATTGTATATTGTAGATATGTATAGTAAAAAAATGTAATTGTGTTTTTCACGCCCAGGGCCTGTTGAGCAAAATAAATAATAATATTAATTAGCACCTTGACTGCGTCACTATTCCTAGTGGCATGTAATTTTTCAACTGTTCTGTAGCTAAATTGGTCCAAATGTCGCATTGTTGGTAGCAATAAAATGGTATTTGTACTACATGCACACACATAGCATGTGACATATATACTGAATAGACCATAACATATTTATTTCTCGAAGCATATGACGCAAGAAGTAGTATAATAAAATATTTAACTGCAGCAGTCAAGGTGTTCATAAATTTAAACAATATAAAAGGGCCATTCTGACTTCATGAAAATTATTAAAATTTTAATTAAACTCAATTTTTATAACAATTGTGTGTTGGAATATGTACAGTACGAAAAATGAAAGAATACCCATGAACGAACATATAAAACATGCTGTATTTTTCTGTCACCGTGTCACACAGAAAATTGGCCAGCACAAGTACATGTAATAATTATTATTACATGTACTTGCTCTGGGCAATTTTCTTTGTGACACGGTGACAGTAAAATACAGCGTGTTTTATATGTTTGTTCATGGGTATTCTTTCCGACTGTACACAGGGAGAATGTACTGCACCTACCTTGTAAAGTTATCTTCTAATAAAAAGTTTTATTACTAACCTAAAGTTTCAGGCTCATTGAGTATTGATAAAATGAAGTTTTTTCTTGTACTACTTGTGTGTGTGTTTTCTACCTTAGTTAACTCTAGTGTTATGTATTTTAATTATAACTTTGTAAAGGCAAATGGGAGCTGTGCTATATGACTCATTAAACTATAGTGGAGATACATTTTAGCGATTATACATAATTCATACACATTTTACTTACACAAGCTTCCAAATAATCAATTTTGCGCTCGAGTATGGTTAGTTTCTCGTTCAAACCAGCAAGTTTTGAGCGACAGGACAAATCTGAAAAATTTGACAATTGAACATAGACTCTATGATTTACAAATTGAAACTTACCAAACGAGTTTAAAAAGTCTGTAATTTTCTTGATGCTAATAGTAATAATTTCTATGTATTCCCTATTTACCCAATCTTGCTGAATTTGTTTTGGAACTGCCTCTCCCCGATTTGAAGATGCCATTTTTAGAAACTGACAAATTGACACATAGAAAATATTTTTATTTTGAGACAGTTGACAGTTCGGAAAATTAATCGATTATTTTCTCGATTTTATCGAAATTATCCTCATTATTTTTCTGTAACTAAAACTTGTTACGCACGGGGAGCTATACTATCTAATTATACAGGGTGTCCAGAAACTCTACCGACAAACGAAGACAGGAGATTCTTCAGATAATTTTAAGATAATTTAACCCAATTCACTTAGTCCGAAAATGCTTCCTAAGGGAGCTAGAGCTCTTTGAAGATGGCGTCTTGTAATTAGTTTTTCTTAAGTAGGTAGGTACCTCCAGAACGCTTCTATTTAGAAAAACAAAAGGACTTCATTAAATTGCGGGGTCCGAGAAGTTAGCTACAGATACAAGGAAATGAAGGCCTAACAGTGTTGCCATGTGTTCTTAGAATAAATCGGGAAAGAGCATGTGATATGTTTTTATTAATTTATTTATTGACAATAAATGTAAAACATTAACTATGTAGATAAAATAACGACAAAAATTTTTAAATTTTTAATGTTCTCTAATTATCTCGAAATACCAAGATTTTAGTATCAATAATAAAGTTAAAAAGTGTAAAATTCTGCTGCTTTAAGATTTTACTATATATTTTTTGTTTATTATAATCTATATGAAAATGAAATTTGTAAAATAAAGTGCAAAGTAAGTAAAATTCTGCTGTTTTAAGATTTTACTATATACTTTATTTATTATCTATATAAAAATAAGATTTGTGTAAATAATAAAGTCGCCAATACAATAATTACAGATTATCTAGTAATATTATTACATAGCATCTTTTCAGTTGAACTTATAGCAATCGAAAAAACTCTAATCTCAATTGATTAAAGACAAAAATATTAAAAAGCTGTGATAATAAGAGACTCCAGAATATATGCAACTGAAAATACAGATATACAAGTCCACAGAAATAATGAAGCTGTGATACAGGCTCCAGACTATATGCAACTGAAAATACAGATATACAACATACTAGTCCACAGTACTATTATAGGAAAAATATATAATTTGTCTAAAATGGAAGTGGTAACTATTTATATGGGTAAAGGGTAGGTATATATTTTTTTGTATAAATATATAATATGTATTATAATTCCATAACAAAACGTCAACCTGGTAACAAATGTAAATTAGTGTTGTGTATTATAATGTAATGTTTATTATTATTAATTAAAGTACTTATTTGAAATGACAAATATCGCGATAATAATGTGTTTTATTTATCAAACCGACAAACGCAGAAATTAAAAAAAATTGCTATTTGTAATAAGTATAAATAATTTACATAAAACTGTCAGAACATTAATAATTAATTAAAAGAAATATACAGATCTACAAATTATAGATATGTAATAAACTTAGCTTAAAAAGGTCACATAATATATTATACACAGTGCCAAGTGCAAATATGTGAATTAGTAGAATAGTGATTTATTTGATTATTCGTCAACGTTAATTGGTAATCTTAGTTGTACCTTGTACCTACTGTTTTTCCAAATGAAGACTATATTTAAAGTGTTATATTAAAAATTGAAGAATTGTATTTTGCTTTGTATAAAAGCATTTTATTATGATTTGTATATAAAAAAGAAATGGAGACACATCAATTTACTGGTCAAAATATTTAGAACCACATGTAATATTACATTACAAAACCATTATAAAAAAGTTGGAAAAAATAAGTTCTGTTTCTTTAAACGTTCAACCTATACATTATGTAATTGGATATAAGTAATTACATTAATAATAAATCACAAAGAATGTGAAATGTGATAATGTATAATAAATTTAAGCACATTCAAAGATACCTAATATAGTATTTTTACTACAAACACGATATTACGTAGGTCAAAATTTTTGACGTAAGAGAACTGTCAAAACATTAAAATGTGAATTGCCATGTTTATTATAAACGAAAAGTCACTTGAAAAGTTATTATAATGAAAAGTCACATTCTAATGTTTTGACAGTTCTCTTACGTCAAAAATTTTGACCTACGTAATATCGCTTTTGTAGTAAAAATACTATAGTAAGCACTTACTTTTAATAAATAAAATTTTAAAAACTATGGCTAAATGACCTGCTTCTTAATATTCTCTCACTCTCTCTCTCTTTCTCTCTCTCTCTCTCTCTCACACACACACACACTCACACACACACACACACACACACACACACACACACACACACACACACACACACACACACACACACACACACACATACACACACACAAACATACATACACACAACTTAATTAAAAAGTGTAAACTAAACTATATCAACTGATTTTAAATTTAATTAAACTATGAATTGTTCTGCTAAAAAGCAAATTAAACTAAACTAAAAATTCTACTACCGACTAACTAAACTAATCTTAAATTTAACTAAACTACGAACTGTTCTTGTAGACAAATTAAAAACTCTACGAATCTGTCCCTGTTTTTTATCCGCTCTCTCCATTGAAATTCGTCCAGATATGATTCGAACAAATCTCTAGAAGTTCCGCATTGCCTGCGGAGCTTCTTTTTTGCTCGCATCCACACACTTTCAATGGTCTGTGTATGAACACTATCATCATCAGGGTCTACAAAATTTTGCTGATGAATCACAACCCTGTGTTCATACACCCCTCCTTCTAAGCGACCGATATTGGTATACGCTCTCCATCCATCAGAGACAATTATTGACCCCGGTAAAATCATTCTAAAAAGAATATTACTTTATTCCCTGGATATATATTTGTAACAATAACATACCTGGATATGATGGGCAATAGTATTTCCTCGCTTTTTGCTGCCACCGGTATCACGAATAATTTGCCACTATTCCTCTCCACAGCACCAAAAATCCAGCGTCCGGGCCTGTAAGCACCTCTATTGTACTTCCTGGGGAAGAAGTAGGATTCATCAATTTCTACCGTAATGGGTTGACCATTTTCATCGAATCCTCCAATTTCCACAGGGTGCTCTTGCAAATATCTGCGTGCACACTTCTCGACAGAAATTGCACCAGTCGACAATAGTGGGACTTCCAACCCCAGATTCAATCTTGATCTGGGTTTGTGGGAAGTCATTTGCAAAGCCGTAAATGATGACTATCATTTTCTTCAACGGTAGCAGGCTTTTGGAGAAGAACGAACCATCTCTTACCGAAGTACGCTGACCACATCCATTACATTTCCAGATGTATCCGTCCGACAAGGAATTTCGCTTAATTAAGTTCTTACTAATATTGCATAGATTGCACAGAATGCTATTTTTAATTAGTAACCGCATCGCGCACCACACTAATGCGTTAAAATTATCCGCAAAATTTGTACATATTTCCCCTAAAGTGAATCGCTCTTCCCGCATTTGCGCTATGTTCAAAAGTCTTTCACGTGCTACAATAGTTGTAGGCATTTTAATATTTCAAAAAATACAAAATGAACACAAAAATAACGTACTGACGAAGTAAACACTTTTCAGTAACTAAAAGCATTTCAGGTACATTCATTCCAAATAATAAAATAATAAAAAGAAATATAATATAATAGAAAGAAAGTCATAAAATGTATATCTGCGGAACATCTGTGCAATCTGGCAAACGCAAATTTAAACGTTCTCACTCTATTGCCAAATCTACTCAGTAACCTATCAGGATAATTGCCACAAAACAATTTCTAATAATAACTGCAATTAATATCAAAACAAACAACAAATATTTATTCTTTCGTATTTTACATACATTAAAAAATAGCAAAATCCACAAAATAATGTAAAAAAGATAGTTTTTAAAGCTTTCTCTGTATATTTGAAGCGTGCAACATATTATACATTATAATCACATGGCAACACTGCCAAACTTCAAATCAACGTTCTATGAAAATCTAATGTGGCTAACTTCTCGGACCATCCAATTTAATGAAGTCCATATAGATTATAATAAACAAAAAATAGGACTTCATTAAATTGCGGGGTCCGAGAAGTTAGCTACAGATACAAGGAAATGAAGGCCTAACAGTGTTGCCATGTGTTCTTAGAATAAATCGGGAAAGAGCATGTGATATGTTTTTATTAATTTATTTATTGACAATAAATGTAAAACATTAACTATGTAGATAAAATAACGACAAAAATTTTTAAATTTTTAATGTTCTCTAATTATCTCGAAATACCAAGATTTTAGTATCAATAATAAAGTTAAAAAGTGTAAAATTCTGCTGCTTTAAGATTTTACTATATATTTTTTGTTTATTATAATCTATATGAAAATGAAATTTGTAAAATAAAGTGCAAAGTAAGTAAAATTCTGCTGTTTTAAGATTTTACTATATACTTTATTTATTATCTATATAAAAATAAGATTTGTGTAAATAATAAAGTCGCCAATACAATAATTACAGATTATCTAGTAATATTATTACATAGCATCTTTTCAGTTGAACTTATAGCAATCGAAAAAACTCTAATCTCAATTGATTAAAGACAAAAATATTAAAAAGCTGTGATAATAAGAGACTCCAGAATATATGCAACTGAAAATACAGATATACAAGTCCACAGAAATAATGAAGCTGTGATACAGGCTCCAGACTATATGCAACTGAAAATACAGATATACAACATACTAGTCCACAGTACTATTATAGGAAAAATATATAATTTGTCTAAAATGGAAGTGGTAACTATTTATATGGGTAAAGGGTAGGTATATATTTTTTTGTATAAATATATAATATGTATTATAATTCCATAACAAAACGTCAACCTGGTAACAAATGTAAATTAGTGTTGTGTATTATAATGTAATGTTTATTATTATTAATTAAAGTACTTATTTGAAATGACAAATATCGCGATAATAATGTGTTTTATTTATCAAACCGACAAACGCAGAAATTAAAAAAAATTGCTATTTGTAATAAGTATAAATAATTTACATAAAACTGTCAGAACATTAATAATTAATTAAAAGAAATATACAGATCTACAAATTATAGATATGTAATAAACTTAGCTTAAAAAGGTCACATAATATATTATACACAGTGCCAAGTGCAAATATGTGAATTAGTAGAATAGTGATTTATTTGATTATTCGTCAACGTTAATTGGTAATCTTAGTTGTACCTTGTACCTACTGTTTTTCCAAATGAAGACTATATTTAAAGTGTTATATTAAAAATTGAAGAATTGTATTTTGCTTTGTATAAAAGCATTTTATTATGATTTGTATATAAAAAAGAAATGGAGACACATCAATTTACTGGTCAAAATATTTAGAACCACATGTAATATTACATTACAAAACCATTATAAAAAAGTTGGAAAAAATAAGTTCTGTTTCTTTAAACGTTCAACCTATACATTATGTAATTGGATATAAGTAATTACATTAATAATAAATCACAAAGAATGTGAAATGTGATAATGTATAATAAATTTAAGCACATTCAAAGATACCTAATATAGTATTTTTACTACAAACACGATATTACGTAGGTCAAAATTTTTGACGTAAGAGAACTGTCAAAACATTAAAATGTGAATTGCCATGTTTATTATAAACGAAAAGTCACTTGAAAAGTTATTATAATGAAAAGTCACATTCTAATGTTTTGACAGTTCTCTTACGTCAAAAATTTTGACCTACGTAATATCGCTTTTGTAGTAAAAATACTATAGTAAGCACTTACTTTTAATAAATAAAATTTTAAAAACTATGGCTAAATGACCTGCTTCTTAATATTCTCTCACTCTCTCTCTCTTTCTCTCTCTCTCTCTCTCTCACACACACACACACTCACACACACACACACACACACACACACACACACACACACACACACACACACACACACACACACACACACACACATACACACACACAAACATACATACACACAACTTAATTAAAAAGTGTAAACTAAACTATATCAACTGATTTTAAATTTAATTAAACTATGAATTGTTCTGCTAAAAAGCAAATTAAACTAAACTAAAAATTCTACTACCGACTAACTAAACTAATCTTAAATTTAACTAAACTACGAACTGTTCTTGTAGACAAATTAAAAACTCTACGAATCTGTCCCTGTTTTTTATCCGCTCTCTCCATTGAAATTCGTCCAGATATGATTCGAACAAATCTCTAGAAGTTCCGCATTGCCTGCGGAGCTTCTTTTTTGCTCGCATCCACACACTTTCAATGGTCTGTGTATGAACACTATCATCATCAGGGTCTACAAAATTTTGCTGATGAATCACAACCCTGTGTTCATACACCCCTCCTTCTAAGCGACCGATATTGGTATACGCTCTCCATCCATCAGAGACAATTATTGACCCCGGTAAAATCATTCTAAAAAGAATATTACTTTATTCCCTGGATATATATTTGTAACAATAACATACCTGGATATGATGGGCAATAGTATTTCCTCGCTTTTTGCTGCCACCGGTATCACGAATAATTTGCCACTATTCCTCTCCACAGCACCAAAAATCCAGCGTCCGGGCCTGTAAGCACCTCTATTGTACTTCCTGGGGAAGAAGTAGGATTCATCAATTTCTACCGTAATGGGTTGACCATTTTCATCGAATCCTCCAATTTCCACAGGGTGCTCTTGCAAATATCTGCGTGCACACTTCTCGACAGAAATTGCACCAGTCGACAATAGTGGGACTTCCAACCCCAGATTCAATCTTGATCTGGGTTTGTGGGAAGTCATTTGCAAAGCCGTAAATGATGACTATCATTTTCTTCAACGGTAGCAGGCTTTTGGAGAAGAACGAACCATCTCTTACCGAAGTACGCTGACCACATCCATTACATTTCCAGATGTATCCGTCCGACAAGGAATTTCGCTTAATTAAGTTCTTACTAATATTGCATAGATTGCACAGAATGCTATTTTTAATTAGTAACCGCATCGCGCACCACACTAATGCGTTAAAATTATCCGCAAAATTTGTACATATTTCCCCTAAAGTGAATCGCTCTTCCCGCATTTGCGCTATGTTCAAAAGTCTTTCACGTGCTACAATAGTTGTAGGCATTTTAATATTTCAAAAAATACAAAATGAACACAAAAATAACGTACTGACGAAGTAAACACTTTTCAGTAACTAAAAGCATTTCAGGTACATTCATTCCAAATAATAAAATAATAAAAAGAAATATAATATAATAGAAAGAAAGTCATAAAATGTATATCTGCGGAACATCTGTGCAATCTGGCAAACGCAAATTTAAACGTTCTCACTCTATTGCCAAATCTACTCAGTAACCTATCAGGATAATTGCCACAAAACAATTTCTAATAATAACTGCAATTAATATCAAAACAAACAACAAATATTTATTCTTTCGTATTTTACATACATTAAAAAATAGCAAAATCCACAAAATAATGTAAAAAAGATAGTTTTTAAAGCTTTCTCTGTATATTTGAAGCGTGCAACATATTATACATTATAATCACATGGCAACACTGCCAAACTTCAAATCAACGTTCTATGAAAATCTAATGTGGCTAACTTCTCGGACCATCCAATTTAATGAAGTCCAAACAAAAATTGGTATACTACATTCGCTCTCGCGAGATTTTTTTTGAGACATTCGGAATAGGAAACGTACAACACAAAAAGTCCTACCTCACACTATTAACTGCTAAAATCAACTCAAATCAACTTAATCTTTCATTAAGAAAAGAAGAATTATTAGAAATAGTGGGAGTGTCTACTAATCTCATAAAATTTTGTGAAGTTTATTTCTACAAGATATTTTTATTTTGTACAAATAAATAATTTTCTCATTTTGCTATCAATACATTATAATGGTTTAAATAAATAAATATTGATTGGCGTAAGGTTTATGTTATTTTTATGTCTGTTTACTATTAATAATATTGGATATGAGCAGGTGCGTTGGTTTTGTAGTAATTTCCAGTCACTTCTGACAACTGAATTTTTCAAAAAAGAAATTACTAACGTCAGTGTCAAAAAAAATCTCGCGAGAGCGAATGTAGTATATATTACTACATTCGCTCTCGCGAGATTTTTTTTGACACTGACGTTAGTAATTTCTTTTTTGAAAAATTCAGTTGTCAGAAGTGACTGGAAATTACTACAAAACCAACGCACCTGCTCATATCCAATATTATTAATAGTAAACAGACATAAAAATAACATAAACCTTACGCCAATCAATATTTATTTATTTAAACCATTATAATGTATTGATAGCAAATGAGAAAATTATTTATTGTACAAAATAAAAATATTTTGTAGAAATAAACTTCACAAAATTTTATGAGATTAGTAGACACTCCCACTATTTCTAATAATTCTTCTTTTTTTAATGAAAGATTAAGTTGATTTGAGTTGATTTTAGCAGTTAATAGTGTGAGGTAGGAATTTTTGTGTTGTACGTTTCCTATTCCGGATGTCTCAAAAAAAATCTCGCGAGAGCGAATGTAGTATACGCGTATTTATTTTTAAGATATCTAATCCATCCATTGCAAATTTCTAGTACCGATCATAGGCGTCCGTTTTGGGTAGGGTAACGGTTATTTTATATCATAACTTTTTTATCTTTAACTTTTATATATTTCTGACACTGGATTATTAAATTGTGAAGTATTCTAGTGCTAAAAGGTACTCTTGTTTTAAATCGGTAGGACACACCGTTTTCTAGAAAAATCGATTTGAAAATTTTTCGCTTTTTGAATTAAAAATAAAATTTAAAAAAAAACTGTTTAGAAAGACGAAAACTGGTACATTTATTTATATTCCAGAGATAAATCGATTTCATTAATTGCGAATTTCTAGTACTGGTCATAGGCGTCCTTTTTGGGTAGGTCAACAGTTATTTTATATAGCATAACTTTTTTGTCTTGAATTTTTGAGCACTTTTGACACTAGATTATTAAATTATGAGGTATTCGAGTACTAAAAGTTACTCTTACTTTATGTTGGTAAAATACTTCGTTTTTTGCTAAAAAGTTCTTTCAATTTTTTTTTCAAATTCCCAAAACCAAAAACTTTCAAATCGATTTTTCTAGAAAACGGGGTGTCCTACCGACTTAAAGCAAGAGTACCTTTTAGTACTAGAATACCTCACAATTTAATAATCCGGTGTCAAAAATGCATAAAAGTTAAGGACAAAAAAGTTATGCGATAAAACACCCGTTGCTCTACCTAAAACAGACGCCTATGACCGGTACGAGAAATTTGCAATGGATGGAATCGATTCATCTCTGAAAAGTAAATACGCATACCAATTTTCGTTTTTCTAAATAGAAGCGTTCTGGAGGTATTTAAGAAAAACTAATTTCATGACGTCATCTTCAAAGAGCTCTAGCTCCCTTAAGAAGCATTTTCGGACTAGGTGAATTGGGTTAAATTGTCTTAAAATTATCTGAGGAATCTCCTGTCTTCGTTTGTCGGTAGAGTTTCTGGACACCCTGTATTATGCTAATTATATTATTCAGAATTATAACTATTTAGGGATGAACATTAGTGAAACAAACGATTATACCAAAGAAATCCCAATTAGAATAGAAAAGGCTAGAAGTGCATTCACTAATATGAAACAAGTATTGTGTAGTAGAGACCTCAGCCTAAATCTTAGAAAGCGAGTACTAAAATGTTATGTATTTTCTGTTCTTTTGTATGGTGTGGAGACATGGACTCTCAATAAATCACCTACGTAATAATCAATAATCACCTATCACCTGTCATAATTCCTGTCATTTGACATATTTTACATGTTCCACTCATTAAAATGCCCATTTGGTGATAAATAGCAGTCTGATTTTTGCATGAGAGTTTAATCTCTGTTCGGAGAGTTTAAGTCTGTTCTGTCGGACAAAACACATATGCCGTTTTCGTGGTCTGACCGTTCCAAATTTTTAACCTGTTCCACAATTAAAACTTCCCCTGTTCCAGTGTTCCCATATATCAAAGTTTGTCCGACTAGACACTCTTAAGCTATTACCAAATTTTCAGCTTGCTGTTAATCAACTGTTTTTTCATACGCGGGATCCAGACCTATAAATGAAGACAACGTGAGCTCAGCAGAAATCAAAATAAGAATAGAAAAAGCCAGATCCATATTCACTAAAATGAAGAGAGTGTTCTGTGGAAGAGATTTGAGCCTTGAAATGAAACTTCGCCTGATGAGATGTTACGTACTTTCTGTGCTGTTCTACGGAATGGAGTCATGGACGCTGAAAAAGATTGATACCAAAAAATTAGAGGCATTTGAACTGTGGATGTATCGCAGAATCTTGAGAATATCATGGACGGAGAAAGTCCGGGAATGGTATAGCTGTAGCAACAACGAATTGTTTCGGTCAGCAGTTTCGAAAATACGTATAGCCCTGATGATCGCCAACCTTCGGAACGAAGATGGCACTTGAAGAAGAAGAATGCAGGAAAATTCATTAAGGCGTAGATGCTATAATTTTGGGCTTTACACCGACTTTATAGTGAGCCTACTTTCGGTAGGTTCATCAAAATAAACAGGCTGTAGGGGCTGGGCCAATTAGAGAGAATAAACAAGATGGACCGTCGACACATTTATAACTTAAGACCGGATGGAGCGAGGAGAAGAGGCTGGCTCAGAATCAGAACACGACTTAAGGACTGGTAGAGTTGCAGACGACTTACGAGCGTTAGGAGTACCTACCTACGAAATTGGAAAACGAATGCAAAAGATAGCAAGGAAGAGAAGGTGATTCTAGAATAGGTCAGCCCATCATAGGTTGTAGAGCCAATGATGATCTTCTTCTTACGGTGCCTTATCCTTATAATTAAGGACGTTGTCCATTACATTTGCACTTATTTGCATCTTGCATCTTTTACACTTGCATCTATTACACTTGCATCTTATTTGCAGCCGCCCTGAGTCCTATGGAGGTCATATTCGTCCATTGTCGTAGGTTTTTAAACCAAGAGTTGCGTCTTTTTCCTGGTCCCCTTTTGCTATTGATTTTGCCTTCGATTATAAGTTGGAGAAGTTCATACTTTTGATTTCTTACGATGTGACTAATATATTGTATTTTCCCTTCTTTTATTATAAGCTTAAGCTCTCTTTCCTAATTCATCCTCCCCAAGACTCATGAGTCATCCGCATTTATCGTATGACTCATGTAGGATATTCTGTATTCTGAGCATTTTAAGGTAACATTTAAATAATAAATGCACCACTGATGCAATGTTTTCTGTACTACATGAGGTTTATCAAGCACTGAACAATAATCTTCACACTGCCACCGTTTTTGTGACTACGCCAAAGCTTTTGATTGTGTAAATCGCAACATTTTGATAAAAAAACTAAATTTCTACGGAATTCGAGGTATTTCTTTAAATTGGTTCCAATCTTACTTGGATGATAGGAAACAACTGGTTAGGGCAAATGATTCAGACTCTAGTCTCAAAAACATTGTATGTGGGGTACCTCAAGGATCAGTATTGGGTCCTCTACTTTTCCTTATCTTTACTAATGACATCACTAGTTTAAAAATCGATGGAAAATCTTTCTTTTTGCTGATGATACCAGTATCACTTGGAGCAACTCAAATATTGCAACTACTACTATAACTTCTGATTCTGATCTACTTACAATAAAAACCTGATCTGACTCTAATTTACTCTCGTTTAACGTAGATAAAACAGTAGCATTATCTTATAAAGGAGCTTTCCAACCCTTACCTCTTAATAACAGCCAGATCAGTACTGTTGATTCTGTAAAATTTCTTGGTATTTTTTTAGACAGCAACCTTAAATGGTCCCTCCATATTAATTTGTTAAGGAAGAAACTATCTTCAGCTTGCTATGCTATAAGATCTGTTTCGAATGAACTCAATTTAGCATCTTATAAAATAACATATTTTTCTTTGTTCGAGTCACATCTTCGTTATGGTCTTCCTTTTTGGGGTTCTGGTACAGCTGCCCAATTCGATGTTATTTTCAAATTACAAAAAAGAGCAATAAGATATCTGTTTGGCCTCAGAAGAACAACACATTGTAGAAGTTACTTCAAAGATCACAGAATTTTAACCCCTCCATCTTTATATATTTTAGAAACTGTTTGCTTAATTCGTAAACATCTACATGTCTTTCCACCAAGACCTAATCATGACTACTTCACGAGAAATTCTTCCTTTGACGTCTATTTACCGACCCCGTCATCTGAGTTAGTAAAGAAATCTATATTATATACCGCAAAAAAACTTTACAACCATCTCCCTCTACAACTTAAATCTGCATCATCTTTCCCCAAATTCCGTAAACTGACAAAAGTCTACCTATCCGAAAGACCATATTATGCAGTAGAAGATTTTCTTAATCAATAACTAAGAAATTACAGTACTCTTTGCACAAGTAGTATTTTTATTATTATTTTTCATCTGTATTTGGGTGTCATATGCAGCAGCTTAACTTTTAAACTTAATTACTAGGTATAGTTGAGTCCCTGAATCTTTTACCCGTGCGTCATCATTTAAAGCATACGAAATAAGTCGATGATAAGTCGGAAATTGAAATTTACTTAACGCAACAGCAAGTGACAGTAAGTGACTTGCTGGTGCGTTTAGTAAATTTCAATTTCCGACTATCATCGACTTATTTCGTATGCTTTAAATGATGACGCACGGGTAAAGATTCAGGGACTCAACTGTAGACTATGCAATTTGAAACTTATTTAAATTTTTAAATTTTGCAATGGATTAACTGTTTAACTTCATTATTATTATTATATTTTTAAATTTATACTGACGATTTATGTAATTTTAGTAAATTGAATTGTTATTGTTTTGTCTTCTTGACTTTTTGTAAGCTTTGTCGATAAAATTGTACAATTTTTCATGACAATAAAGCATATTTCTATTCTATTCTATTCTATTCTATTCTATTCTATTCTATTCTATTCTATTCTATTCTATTCTATTCTATTCTATTCTATTCTATTCTATTCTATTCTATTCTATTCTATTCTATTCTATTCTATTCTATTCTATTCTATTCTATTCTATTCTATTCTATTCTATAACATCAGAGTGGTTGAATTCTTTTTTGTGTTGCTTCTGCCATTGTCCACTTAATTAATAATATATAATAAATTAATTTCTAACCAACGACAAGCTGCGACGACACGTACAACTCATGAATCAGGCGTCTGAAACTGGCGTCTTAGCTCATCTTGAAAGCGACTGAAATATAGTTTTGATAGTGTAACAAAATAATGAATCACCGACAGCAAGTAACAGCTCCAAACGGTTCCATCTCGAGAACATTCTGGCGAGAGCACGATATACGTGGAATCGATGGAGAAAGACGTGCGGTATATGAAAAGTCACACAATAACTAGAGGTGGCGAAGTCTAGAATTCTCGAGAATGACGTTATTTTATATTTAAGCGAATCGGGGCGTTAGGAGAGTTTAGTTTAAGCTAGAGTTTGTAAAAGAAAACTTGTATAAATAAATTAATAATTACAGTGGTGTTAACGGTGTGGAATGTAAATAAATTAAAAGTGAATTTAAAAAGACTTTTGAACTTTATTCGTCGGGAATAATCGAAGTGCGTTCATTTTTCGGTATTCGGAAAGACTTTTAAAAGATATTTGGAAAAGTACGTGTGAGCCGACCAAAGATATTGCTAGAAGAACTTTCCGTAAAACAGCTCGGTGAACAATTAGAAGACCGTGAGTTAGATGCCAGTGGGCCCAAGAAAGTCCTGAAAGCACGACTCGAGGAGGTCCTCAAGAAGAATGGAGATGACCCAGAGACGTTCCACTTTCAGTCAGCGGAAGAAGTAGTCTTATCGAAAATAATTGTCGAAAGTGTTTCTCAAAAGATCGATGAAACATCTAAGGTAAATAATGAGAAATTAGACCAGAAATTCCAAAGTGTTTCTCAAAAGATTGCTGAAACTTCAAGAAAAAGCGACGAGAAATTCGAAAACATTGCTAAAAAATTTGACGAGACTTCTCAAGTAATTAAGAGGTTTGTAGACAGAACAACGAAAAACTTGAAGAAGTTTGTAGACAGAACAACGAGAAATTCGAAGAAGTTTTTAGAACATTCGATAAGATACAGAAAAGTGTAGACAACAATAAAGAAATGCTAGAACAGAAGATCAAACAATTAGAGAGCATGATAACTGATACAAAAGTGCAACCATCAGTTAAAACAGTAGCTTTAGATGCTGTAGTGAAAGATGAAACACCGAGAGACGAAATATCGCATCATATGAGATTTAAATTACCACTATTTGATGGAAAGTCTTCTTGGTCCATATATCGTAGACAATTTGAAGCTATTGCGGCCGCCAATCATTGGACCGAACAAGAAAAAGCTGTTTCCTTGACTGCTGCTTTACGAGGTGATGCTGCAGATATATTAAGGTCAATTCTTAGGGGCCAAGAAAAATGTTACCAGACCTTGTTCACTCGTCTAGAAAAACGCTATGGAGATGCCATCTACAACAAGTATACAAAGCACAACGGCTAAGTAGAAGTCAACGAGCAAGTGAGAATCTGCAAGAATTTTAAGCAGATGTTGCTCGTGTGGTGAGGTTGGCTTATCCGGAGGTGCCAGACAGCGTTGTAGAAGAAATTTCGGTAGATTGTGAGAAGCATGCTTGAAGTGGTCTTCAGAGAAACTGGCGTACAAATTACTGTGTGTTGCACGAACCCGAAGATGTCATACCCTTCAAAGACTATTACTTCTTTTCTAGGGGTGTATGCAGAGCTGGAGAGTCGTGTAGATTCCGCCATCCTGGGCCTTCATCTAGAGTTGCTGATCGGGACACTCAGATCTTAAGAGGGGAGCAATGTAACAAAAGAATGAATCACCGATCGCAAGTAACAGCTCCAAACGGTTCCATCTCGAGAACATTCTGGCGAGAGCACGATATACGTGGAATCGGTGGAGAAAGACGTGCGGTATATGGAAGGTCATACAATAACTAGAGGTGGCGAAGTCTAGAATTCTCGTGAATGACGTTAATTTATATTTAAGCGAATCGAGGAAGTAGGAGAGTTTAGTTTAA
Source organism: Diabrotica virgifera virgifera (assembly GCF_917563875.1). NCBI lineage: Eukaryota > Metazoa > Arthropoda > Insecta > Coleoptera > Chrysomelidae > Diabrotica > Diabrotica virgifera. The sequence goes on along the minus strand of NC_065446.1, from coordinate 68,586,056 downwards.
GCTAGAGTTTGTAAAAGAAAACTTGTTTAAATAAATTAATAAAATCGTATATAAATACGAATCGCTCGTTTGATTGTTACAATATATTCTAAAAATAGTATTTGCTGTCTGAATGTACAATCATATTTAGGTGCTACACTCGTTTTGTCATAATTAAAATAAAACAAAAAACATTATTACATTTATTTTAAAACATAAATAAATATATAAATAAATAAATAAAATAAATAAATAAATAAACAAACAAATAAATAAATAATAAGCGAATAATTGTAGGATAATAAATGATAAATTACTCAATAAATAATAAATATTTATGTATCATCTTGAGGATCGTCGTCTTCATCACATGCTGGATAAAGTGTGGTGCAATCTTCTATTGCAGATATAGTCTCGTTAGATCGGTACGACTTATACACATCATCACTAAAATATATAACATAATATATTTAGGTATTGATATTAATAATTATAATAGGTACTTAATCGCTTAAAGTAATCGCCTCATTTGATGTCGATGTATAGCGTTATTAGCTGTTAATGAAGATCTCATAATATTCTCATAAGACTTGTAACATCACTTAAACATACTTAATGATTAGTATACAAGATGGCGAACACAAGTAAATAAAGCAAAATTCACTTTAATAACATTAAAAAACTCTAACATGAAGTAAAAACCACTTCTATGTAATTGGTATATTTATTAAAATTTAAAAATCCCTATGGATTGAATAAAATGTGTCCAATCCAGAACGTTTTCAGACCTATCGGTCCATCATCAGTGAATCTACAATAAAATAAGTAATCCCACTATTAAAATTAAAAGATGGTTGAAATATTGAAAGTGAAAAAAATGTGGTTATGATTACTTACTTGAATACCTGCTAAATAGCCCCAGAACCAAACAATGGTTGAATTTATAATACGATTTATATTATGTCAAATTAGTATTGAACAGTCTAAACGCCGATGTTAAAAGATATAACCTCCGGGAACATGGTGAGACCCTACCAGGAAACTTAAACAACCATCTTAGGCCAATGTTGACTACCAAGTGTCAAAAGTTTGTAAGGAACTGTTTGGAGTGACATTGACAGTAGAGAAAAAGGTAGTCGATTTTCAAAGGTTTTAACAAAAGGTCATGGATCCAAAACATTGATAATATGATAAGATTTTAACATCTGAAAATGTCTGACATTTAAATTTATTGTTTTTTGAAAAGAAAATTGTGTTTTACAAAAATTTTTTTTTGAATATAAAATTATTTTAATTTGACTGTATACTATAAAATTAAATTGATCAAATTGTTAAAAAGAAAGTATGAGCTGCTATTAATAATGATAAACAAAAAAGATAAAAACAGATGATGGTGAGAGAGGAGAAAGAATAAATTTTTAAATTGGAATATTTTATACAAAGGAATTAACAGGTTGGCAAAGTTAGTTATATCTATATTGTATTGGTGGTTGTATATGTAAAAGGAAAATTATTTATATTTAAATGTAAATGGAAATTGTTAAAATAATGGATTGGAGTTAGGATACAGTCAATATAATAGTATGAAATATGTAAATGAAGAGGATTGTAATTATTATGCGATATTTTTAAAAATTTGAGAGAATTCTTGTGACAAAGTGGGGGTATGTGAAATTGAAGATAAAGAAATGTATGATTATTATTATAGCTGAGTCCAGTTGATACAAAAATGGAATTAAAATGAAATTAATAATGAAAATGTACTGAATAAAATAAAATTAATAAAACCAAAGTAAGAAAACGAATATTGATATAATTTAATTGTAATAATAATTGGTCTGAATGTGAGAACTGAAATTAAGTGATGAAATGTTAATTGGAGAGGTAAAACATATTTGGAAACAGTCAAAGACAAAAAGTAGAGGACTGTGGTGTAAGGTAGAAGGACAAGTGTAATAAGGGAAAGAGATGAGGGATTGAGAAAAGATGGGGTGTGGAATTTAAACTGACTGAAGTAATGAAATGAAAGAGAAGTGAGAAGATAGTAGGGTGAATTAATTAGGTTTAGGTTAATAGGGGTTCATGTAGTTAGTAATGATTAGTTATGTAAAGGAGTTTGGAAGCAGTGATGGAAAGAGGAAAAAAATTGAAAAGGGGGGTGACTAAGTTAAAGAAGAGTTATTACCTACAACTTCCTGTTCTTCTATCCTATTCTCTCTCTTCTTTAACTTAGTCACCCCCCTTTTCAAATTTTTTTCCTCTTTCCATCACTGCTTCCAAACTCCTTTACACAACTAATCATTACTAACTACATGAACCCCTATTAACCTAAACCTAATTAATTCACCCTACTATCTTCTCACTTCTCTTTCATTTCATTACTTCATTCAGTTTAAATTCCACACCCATCTTTTCTCAATCCCTCTCTTTCCCTTATTACACTTGTCCTTCTACCTTACACCACAGTCCTCTACTTTTTGTCTTTGACTGTTTCCAAATATATTTTACCTCTCCAATTAACATTTCATTACTTAATTTCAGTTCTCACATTTAGACCAATTATTATTACAATTAAATTATATCAATATTCGTTTTCTTACTTTGGTTTTATTAATTTTATTTTATTCAGTACATTTTCAATATTATTTTCATTTTAATTTCATTTTTGTATCAACTGGACTCAGCTATAATCATACATTTCTTTATCTTCAATTTCACATATCCCCACTTTGTCACAAGAATTCTCTCAAATTTTTAAAAATATCGCATAATAATTACAAACCTCTTCATTTACATATTTCATACTATTATATTGACTGTATCCTAACTCCAATCCATTATTTTAACAATTTCCATTTACATTTAAATATAAATAATTTTCCTTTTACATATACAACTAACTACCAATACAATATAGATATAAATTACTTTGCCAACCTGTTAATTCCTTTGTACCTATAATAATATTCCAATTTAAAAATTTATTCTTTCTCCTCTCTCACCATCATCTGTTTTTATCTTTTTTGTTTATCATTATTAATAGCAGCTCATACTTTCTTTTTATCAATTTGATCAATTTAATTTTATAGTATACTGTCAAATTAAAATAATTTTATATTCAAAAAAAATTTTGTAAAACACAATTTTCTTTTCAAAAAACAATAGATTTAAATGTCAGACATTTTCAGATATTAAAATCTTATCATATTATCAATGTTTTGGATCATGACCTTTTGTTAAAAACCTTTGAAAATCGACTACCTTTTTCTCTACTGTCAATGTCACTCCAAACAGTTCCTTACAAACTTTTGACACTTGGTAGTCAACGTTGGCCTAAGATGGTTGTTTAAGTTTCCTGGTAGGGTCTCACCATGTTCCCGGAAGTTATATCTTTTAACATCGGCATTTAGCCTGTTCAATACTAATTTGACATAATGTAAATCGAATTATAAATTCGACCATTGTTTGGTTCTGGGGCTATTTAGCAAGTATTCAAGTACGTAATCATAACCACATTTTTTTCACTTTCAAAAATTTCAACCATCTTTTAATTTTAATAGTGGAATTACTTATTTTATTGTAGATTCACTGATGATGGACCGATAGGTCTGAAAACGTTCTGAATTGGACACATTTTATTCAATCCATTGGGATTTTTAAATTTTAATAAATATACCAATTACATATGAGTGGTTTTTACTTCATGCTAGAGTTTTTTTAACTATATGGTATACAGCCAACGGTTTCACCCCTATTCAGCGGTCCCCATAAGCGCGTTCCCCGATTGAGCGGTCTCAATACAGCGGTCCCCGTTTCAGCGGTACCCCAATTCAGCGGTGACCGATTCAGCGGTGACCGATTCAGCGGTCCCCATAAACTCGGTCCCCAATAGAGCGGTCTCAATAAGAAAATAATAATATGACAATGATAAGTAATTAGTTTTATTGTAGGATACTATTTTAACCTATTCTTGTTTGAAAATATACAGGTAATATCTAAGTATCCGGTATATACCCCAGTTAATAGGGAAAAGAATCATCGATTTCACGTAAAAATGTTCTACAGGGTTTTCAAAGTTTTAAACGATAGATGAGGAATAACTGATGATCATTTCGTGAAGACGTAACGCTGTGGCATTTTTTTTTAATTCCTTTTTTACATTTTGTCACTCTAACTATAAACAGCCGTTTCAAGTGCAACAAACCGGTGTAATATTAGGAAGTTTAAAAATGGGGCGTAGAAAAAGCTCTTTTTGAGTAGTGGTTGTAAAAAAAATGAATTTTACTCACTGTTTTTTTGGTGCGAAAAATATGATTTTTCGCATGCTAGTAGAAAAAATATTTTTTTTACTTCTAACAAATTGATTTGATAAACCCGCTCTCCCTCTTTCGATAGGTACCCGCAGAATTATCCTAAGTAAATTGGTTTATGTAGAATAATGTTATAAATATTTAGCCTGTAGGATAAACTTTTACAATTTTACAAAAACTATTGCATGAATTAATCTAAAAATTTTTTGCAAATTATTTACTATATTACCCTACTTTTTATGTAATTGCAAAGCTATATATAGGGTGATTTTGGGACAATTTATTGTTTATTTTATAAAATTCACTTTTTATTGTTAAAACCACTGCCCCCAAGAGGGTCCTGTTTTTACTCATTTTCCTGAACGATGCCTCTCAAACAGCATGCTGCAGAACCAAACGCCGCTGAAACGGGTCGGTGGAATCGAGAACCGCCGAAACGGGGACTGCTGAAATGGGTACCGCTGAACCGGGGACTGCTGAAAAGGGTCGGTGGAATCGAGAACCGCTGAAACGTGGACTGTTAAAATGGGGTCTTACCACAGCCAACCTAGAGAACTTCCCTTTTAGTTTTATAACATTCACCAACGCCGTGTGCCACAAAACTTGCCCTATAAGAATGGATAATATGTATGTAATATGTATACCAATATCGCATATTAAAACGAAAGACGATACCTATTATTGTTTCTACTACTGGAGTCGTTCCGACGAACCTCCTAGAAAATATAAAAAAGCTGGGTCTCAATGAACATCTCTATAAGACCCTACAGACAGCTGTGCTACTCTCGACGTCCAGAAGCCTACGAAAATTTTTGGGCGATACTTCGGCGTATGAAGTCACCTAGGGCTCGATAACACGGAGAGAATCCCACCAGAACTCGATCCTCAATCCTTTTGATACCGTAGGTATCTGGGAGTGTCTGGGATGAGTGAATTTTCCCGTTAGAGGGAGTGAGAGCCGTATAGTTGTGTGTGTTCACAAAGAGGGGATGGCATTAGACTAACTTTTTGCCACAGATATTAGCCGTATGGTTAAATCTGAAAAATATTTATATAAAGTTCATTACTTACACAAACATGTTGAATATATTTCCCAATAGTCTACTTTGTTTTGTGTTGAAGTCGGCTTGACAAACGAATCTTCTTTTGCAAGCATCTGTCTTTAAGTCCATGTCTTTAAATACAACTTCTGTTAAATTTGATCTGAAATATATTAGGATGTAAGTATTTATTGTATTTTTCTACAGGATAACTTAATTATTTAATATTCTCATCCATCAAAAAAAGTATGTTTAGACATATGTGGCCACTTTGCTTTACCATTTATTTAAAAAAATATATAAAGGGAAAGAGAAAAGACTGTATTAAAAGCGGCAACAAAATAGATCTCATCTGCATTTCCAAGTCCCATAAAAATGTTCGTCAAAAAGGAAGTAAAAGCAATTGTAGTGAAAGCTCAACTAGATGAGAGAGAGTGTGTGTGGTGAAATAACGTTTCACCCTGTATACAAATATGAAATGTTCGTTACACAAACCAATGCTATATCTTAGTAGTGACCTAACCGGTCCCTTCAAATGCCGCCAAAACGAAAGGTTTACCGCGCTTTTTCCAGTTCCAAACAGTTCAGTTCGCAACTAGCCCTCGAGTAGAAAGGTTCGCTATTAGTCCTCAGAAAGAAGCGTCGCCTATCGCAATTTTCTGGCCGCTAAAACTCACGCAAAAGCAATGTTGCCAGTGTTACTCGTAGCCTAGAACATTCTTGTACGCAGCAAACCTTATCGTTGTACTAATTATATAGTGAAGTGAAGTGACAGTCCAACGTCAGTGTTATACGTACGTCAGTGTCATTCGTTAGTTATACGGACATTACCATCTTAGCTTTTTATTCACCATTCTTCACTCAATAAAGTTTGTTACGTGCAAACCGCTTTTCTTTCCAGCCCATGGCTGGTGGTCCTTCAGTCTATGCTTAACTACGCCCTTTCTCAACCAGTGTGTGTGTGTGTGTGTGTTTGTGTGTGTGAGAGGGAGAGAGAGAGAGAGAGAGAGAGGGAGAGAGAGAGAGAGAGAGAGAGAGAGTAAACCCTGGAATTTTAGTTTATTGTACAGAAGACACAGAGTGTATATAAATAAAATTGCCATAATTACTGTTTTACATTTCTATTAATTTGTACAGCTTAGCCAAGATTTTAAATATGATTAGTATAATCTTTAATTTGTCCCTGCCAAATTTCTCAGTATATAGTTTGCATTAAGATAAGACGTAGACACCTACTGCCATTTGCTACTTACTACTGACTTACTACTGGCATTTGCGGAGGATATCGATTTAATAGGAAACACCCGATTAAGGGTGAAGGAGACTTTCGCGAGGTTCGAGAAAGAAGCAGAGAAGATGGGGCTCCATATCAACGAAATCAAGACGAAATATATGTATATGAGCCGTAATAACTAAAGCAGAGACAGAATCGGTCAGAACATCACCATCGATAACTTTAAATTTGAGCGCGTTAGAGAATGAACGTATCTTGGAACTACAATAACTTAAGACACTAACGGATCACAAGAAATAAACAATAGGATACAGGTCGGCAACAGATGTCTTTTTGCCCTCCAAAACCTTATAAAATCGAAACAACTAACAAGACGTACGAAGGACGATACAAAGTCAAACGAAGAAAGACTTCGTGTTTGGGAAAGAAAAATCCTAAAGAAGATCTTTGGGCCTGTGCTGGATGAAGCATCAGGACAATAGAGGACAATAAGAACCAACAAAGAGCTCGAAGAACTTTATCCAGACGTCAACATTATAAAAGAAATAAAGTCCAGAAGACGCCAATGGGCAGGACACATTAGAAGACATTTTGACTAAAGAACAGTAAGACTGGTGTGGGAGGAAGTCCCAACTGGAAGAAGACCACGCGGACGCCCTCGACTCCAGTGGCGAGATAATATACCAGGAGACCTGAACACTATGGGCGTAGAGAATTTGATGGAGGTTGTTCAAGACAGAGAACAGTGAAGGCATGTTGTCGAGCCGGCTAAAACCCACGAAGGGTTGTAACGCCACAGAGTAAGTAAGTAAGTAAGTAAGTAGACACCTAGACTTAAGACAGAGTTAGTCGAAGCCCCAATAGTAAGAGTCACACGTTGGGCGCCAATGTGTAACAATATAGCTATAGTTACTATCTAGATAATTGGGTTCTAATTGTTCAATAAAAAAAAGACATTTCAATCGTGTAACTATAAAACGACACTTAAGATGTTATTTCTTTGTTAAATAATTGGCACCCAATCATGATGGTAGCTATATTGTTACATATTGGTTGCTATATTTTTGAAAATACGTTAATACCTGGGTATTAAAAAAAAAGAGTGTAATAAACATATTAACAGAACAGAAGAAACAATAAGCGCTGAGAATCCCTCGAGATAAACCATCAGTAGAACATCACAGTGCGAGTCGGTTCCAAAAACGTGCGGTGAGCTAAGCATAGAGAGGCAGGTCATAATATAAGCAATTTTCCTAAAATTAAGAAGGAAAAGAAGACAAGAAGAATAATGGAATTCAGATTTGCGGAAATTATGGAAACACTTTTATTGTTCGATAGGTTCTGTGGTGGGCACTCAATAAGAAAGGTGTCCCTGGCGAATATGTAAAAATTGTGAGAGATATGTATGAGGGAGTAACGACTAGTGTTAGGCCAGGTGTGGGAGAGACTGATAAATTTCAGGTAAAAGTAGCATTGCACCTAGGCTCGGTGCTTATTCCTTATTTATTCTCATTAGTTTTAGACAAGATAACCAGCGAAACTACAGGTTAACATTCCTTGGTGCTAAATGTATGCTGATGTAGTGTTAGTAGGAATTAGTTAAAGAGACTTGGAACAAAAACTGGAACAGTGGAGACAAGCTCTGAAGGAAAAAGGATTAAAACTTAGTAGGACAAAAAGGTATTTGGAATGTTAATTTAAAGATGGAGTTACTACAAATAAAATGGTATCTTTGGATGGTGAAATTATTGTGAAAAGCAATAGTTTTAAGTACATAGGATCGGTATTACAGAGTAATGGAGAAATAGATGAAGATGCATGCAGTAGAAAGTAGAATTATGGCTGGATGGATGAAGTGGAAGGAAGCGAGTGGTGTGTTGTGTAACAGAAAAAATCCAATGAAGATGAAGGGAAAATTCTATAAAACATCCATAAGACCGGCTGTGATGTACGGAACTGAATGTTGGGCAGTGAAAAAGAAAGAGGAACAACGAATGCACGTGGCGGAAATGAGAGTGCTTAGATGGATGGGTGGAGTGACAAAAAAGGATGAAATTAAAAATGAGTATATTAGGGGAAGTCTAGGTGTGGCACCAATTGATGCCAAAATGAGAGAGCATAGGTTAAGATGGTTTGGTCATGTTCAACGCCGAGACCTTACTCACTCAATACGAAGAATTGCTGAAGTGCAGATTTCTGAAAGGAGTAGGAGAGGAAAACCAAAGAAGAGTTGGGGGGAGACGATTAGGCAGGATATGTTGGTAAATGGGATTAAGATTGATATGACCCAAGATAGAATTGTGTGGAGAAATGCAATTAGGGAAGCCGACTCCGCATAGGGATAAGGCAAAGAGAATGATGATGATGCAAACACTCTTATTTATGAACTTGGATTAAATATGTGACCAAAATAAATATTTTTTAATATATATATATATATATATATATATATATATATATATATATATATATATATATATATATATATATATATTTATTTTTAGCCTCTCATGACGTCCCCCCATGTTAAACTGTAGTCTCTCGTGGCGTCCAGGTCTTCGTGGACTCCGATATACGGTTGCCACGAGGATTTTATCTAAAATATATCGCAGGTGAAAGGTACCACTTCCTACAATGCCTGAACAAAATATTGGCCGGATGTCCTCAGACACGTTATCTGTATAATAATATACACATTACTTGGAGCAGTTGCCATCAGGCGCGCCACGTTCGCTTGCTGTATATCTAAAATCACTTTAACGGTTTTGGTGACGTCCAAATATATATTTATTCAGTTTAAGATTGTCGCGGAATCCGTATATTTCAGTTTATGTCCTCATGGCTTCTACTACGCTGTTGCCACCTCAAATGTTGGTATTTAGACTTCGGATATTTTTATAAATGATTATTGTATTATGTTAAAACAATTATTGTTGTGACAGATTAATGATGTTCTCTTTGTATAATTAACAATGAATTTTTTTATTACAAAAATAAAAAAAATTAAAAAGTATGTTCATTAAAATTGATGAATTTATCATAACCAGTTGCCGAAACTGGTGGTCTAATTGCTCAATTGTAACATATTATAGAAGTGTTAGAATTTAGTTCTTAATTCTTGATTAGAAAATCCAGATTTAGAAATTAGAACCACAAACACATTTACAGAATATAAATATCTCGGATCTATAATATCTAAAGAAGGCAAAAGAGACATCGAAAACAGAACACAGCAGGGCAAAATAGCGGTAGACATTCTAAACTCTCAGCTATGGTCTAAAAAGATAAGACAAAAAACGACAATCTATAGTACCTTGGTAGAGCCTATTATGACTTATGGGGCAGAAGTTTGGCAGATCACGAAAAAAGATAGAAAGAGAATAGAAGTAGGTAGTAGAAATGGATTATCTAAGGAGAGCGTGTGGTATATCCAAAAAAGATCGCATCAGGAATGAAGATATTAGGAGGACAAAAACTGTATATTCCAGAGTAGATAGAATTGAAACGAGACAACTAGTGTGGTATGGTCACGTCAAACGAATGAATGAAGATAGATGACCAAAGAAAGCTTTAAATTATATACCACAACAAAGAAGAAGAAGAAGGGGAAGGCCTTGAGTTACCTGGGAAAAACATGTACAGCAAGCACATCATGAGAGATAGAGCCATCAAAGAAGACGAATGGATGGACAGAAAAAGATGGCGGTCGAAATGCGAGAAGCAGCAGAGGCTATAGGAACCTCGCTTATAGATATATAGATATAATTCTTTATTACAATATTTTTAATTATATAATTTTTCTATTCTCATACTATAATAATAATATATCAATTATGATGTCACCACCTTTATCATAGATAGAATCAGATAGATCATTAGATACAACTAAGAAAGCAGGACGACCTTCTCCAGGAAGTACATAAAATAATGCCCTCTATTCGTCACGGAACATCACAAGAAATATGGGAGACATTTAAACATTGTGTAACAACACCAATTGATCATCCAAAGATAAATAATCCTGTGCAACGGAAACACTGGATAACAGATGAAACCTTTCAAATCATTGAGAACAGAAGAAATCTTTGTCAAAGTGGTATGCATAGTGAAAGGGAAAAAGCTAGTTTAAGAAACCTCAATAAAGAAGTAAAGCGAAGATGCAAGGCAGATAAAAAACTCTACTATCAAAATATATGCAAAGAAATTAAGAGACATGATCAGAATAATCAGCCGAGAGGTCTATTTAGAAAAATACGCTACTTAACAAGATACTTCAAAGCCAGAACTTGGGCCATTGAAGACAACACTGGAACTCTGAGAACAATCAGAGAAGATATAGCAGAGACATGGAGATCGTATTGCAGGGACCTATATAAAGATGATCAACGCCAAGAACCTGTTAACCAAATCTTTGACGAGGTAGAACAAGAACCTGATATACTTGAAAATGAAGTAAGACTAGCGATCATTTAGCTCAAATATAATAAAGCACCAGGTCCAGATATGATAACAGCAGAAATACTCAAAGCCACAGAAGAAACTGGCGTAAAATTACTTCATCGACTCTGTAACCAAATATGGCATTCTAAACAATGGCCTAAAGACTGGACAAAATCTACAATAACAACGATTCATAAAAAAGGCAGCTTCCATAAATGCAACAATTATAGAACTATTTCTCTTATATCACATTCCATTAAAATTAAAATAATGCTACATATAATCAATGAGAGAATAAAAACATTTTTTCAAAGAGAAATTCCACAAGAGCAAACTGGATTTACCAAAGGTAGAGGTACTCGAGAACACCTGTTGAATATAAGACAGATAATCGAAAAATCTAGGGAATTCAATATTCCACTGTACATATGCTTTATAGATTATCGTAAAGCGTTCGACAAGGTCAAGTGGAGACACTTATGGCGAATACTAAATATTACATGCGAGTAAGGGCCAAAATAAAGATGAAATTAGTCAAAGACAAAAACCGGAAAGTAAACACAAGAAGAAGATACAATGTCGAAGCTCTTAAACAAGAAAACACAAGAATCGAATTCACAAAAAGACTGAAATTAAACCGAACAGCACTGTCCCAACATGAGGAAACAGTGGAAGAAATATGGAAGAACTTCAAGGACATTATGCAAAAACTGCAAACGAAATTATAGGGATGAAAAAAAGAGAAAAGAAATGGATAACCGGAAACACATTGTACTCCAGGGAAATATATCAAAAATATACGTTCGGAACACTTGACCGGCCAGGTTTCAAATGGATTTTTTGGACACTATATACCTATTACATTATAAATACAAAAATGTCCGTTACAGTTCGGACGATAATTTTAGTTATTGACAAATAAGGGTCAAAAATGGCAGTTTTTTCGTTTAAATCGCTACAGGTAAAAATAAGTAATTAAATATCTTATATCAGATAGAGTATTCATTTTTAGTAGATGAACAAAGGTTTAAAATGGCAGTTTTTGAATTTTCGTAAGATTATTTGTTGCTTCGGTAATTGCAAAATAAAACTTAAATTTCGAAAATAAAAAATTTGCTATAACTTTTGCAAAAATAAACTTAAGACTGATATTAGTAAAGGGACAGCACCGGTACGGGCGCAATTTGACGCTTTTTTACATGTAAATCTCCATAAGAAATTTTAAGGTCCATTCTGGTCATTTTTGACGCTTTTTGTGGTGGAGGCGCGACTGCTCGTCAGATCGTGACGTATGAGTTGGAATCAAAGTCCATCTCAGACGTACCAGAGCCCGCCAAGATGGACGCCTTCCATCTGTCGCTTTTTATAATATACAGGGAGAAGTCAGAAAGCCAAACCAATTCTTCTTTTAGGCTGTCACAGGGATTCTTCTATTTGTTTGCGAAATCGGTGTTCACGATTCTTTTGATATGTCCAAACCATCCCTCTTTCATGAATTTATCAAAATACAAAGCAACGGTATTTTATCAAAACCAACATTCGTTTACATATACACGTTTTAAACACACACATTCTTCAAAATGAACCTGAACCATCCTTAGAGCATGGCCAAACCAGCTAACTCAACATAGCCCTCATCTGCTCTTTACATACACACGGAAAATTTAATATGGTCAAGAGATTAGAGTTAGATAGAAAATCAATTTTTCCCCAGATGCTGGGGGAAATTAAAAAAAAATTTAAGGTCCATTCTGCTCATTTTTGTCTCGTTTTGTGGTGGAGGCCCGACTTTTACGTCACGATTGGACCAATAAAACAGAAGATATAACTAATGCCCTTTTGGCTGTATCCTGAAAATACGTAACTAATGCCCCTGATAACGTATAAGATATAATAGAAGCAGTATTTTGATATGTCCAATCCATCCCTCTCTGAGAGATATGCGAGGTATCATGTGATTTAACAAATTGAATAATATAGAAAAAATAAACATAACATCATGCCATAAAGACATTAGATACAAATGATTTAACCACCAGACACAGAAAAATCAAATAGAGCAGAATGTTAAAAAGGAGTTCTGTATCTTCGGTCCTCTTGGTGCAATAGGGACATACGAATTCTCAAATGATACGATTTAACCAATAGAGTTCAGTGACAGAAAAATAAAATACATCATGTCAAAAGGGTCTTAGATACGTATTTTCCGTCCAATCGTAACTTACAGTACCTCAACCAATAAAATACAATGGCATAAAAATCAAATACATCAGCATGTCAAAAAGGCTTTAGTATTTTCTTTTCTACTGAGAAACATCCAAATCTTTCGTAAAATATTATACACGGGCGTTCTTTCTATATGTCCAAACTAGTAAACCTCTTATTTTTAACACGCAACTCTCAATATTTACATTATTTCTTCCTAGAAAATATCAGTGTATCAAAATGGAATACAAATATATGCAAACCACCAATTGCTAAATCTATCATTATATCGCTAATACCTAAAATACATATCAGATAAATTCTTTCGCTAAGTCCAAACCACCGATATTTCTCACATTATTTTCAAACCAGATTTAGAGTTCTAGTCAAGCATAAAAATCAAATACATCAGCATGTCAAAAGGGTTTTAGTATTTTCGTTTCTATTAAGAAACATCCAAACTTTTCGTATACTATCGTGTTGTATACTTTTGTACACTATTGGTTTTTATAATTTGTTTAAATTTTTTTAATAAATGTAGCAATAACTTCCGAAATTATGGCATTTAGTTGTAGGGAAAATAACATGAAAAATAATCAGTATTTCTTTAGGACTTCAAAACTCAAATAACGACTTCTTGTCCTATTAGAAATACGGAATTGGATTTCCAGAAAAACGGAAAATCTGACAACAATGTAATTGTCACTATAATATAGACCGCCTCAGAAAATTCATACCCATCAAAATCTATAAAAATCTTGCAAGCCGTTTCCGAGATAATTGAGTGTTTCCATACATAAAACTCACTCTGTATGCAAACCAGATTTAGAGTTCTAGTCAGACATAAAAATCAAATACATCAGCATGTCAAAAGGGCTTTAGTATTTTCGTTTTTACTGAGAAACATCCAAATCTTTCGTACTCTATTATACACAGGCGTTCTTTCATTATGTCCAAACTAGTAAACCTCTTATTTTTACCATGCAACTCTCAATATTTACATTATCTCTCCCTAGGTGCAAAATGTCAGTATATGAAGCATAAATATATGCAAGCCACTAATTGCTAAATCTATCATTATATCGATAATACCTACAATACATATCAGATAAATTCTTTCGCTAAGTCCAAACCACCGATATTTCTCATATTATTTTCAAACCAGATTTAGAGTTCTAATCAGTTGGAGAATACAAATTTTTGTTATAAAGTACGTTTTAAATGTGATCTCAAATAAAATCCCATGCATAAAACAAATTGAATTCATCGATATGAAAAAGAACTTCGACTGAGTTGACAAAGACAAAAAATATATCTAAAAGGAAGATATCTAATAGAAATAGGTCGCAAATTTTCAAAGCAAAAGTCTTTTAGTATAATTAGAGTAATCCGATTGAGAAAATTACTTATTATGGGTATACACAAGTTAATAATAAGCAAAAAATCGAACTTCTATTGATCCAATCAAAAAAAATCAAATACATTTGTACTATGAGAATGATCTCCGAAAGGGAAATCGATAGGTCAAAATAAACTAATTTTAAAGTAAAAATGTGGCTTATTCACAATAAAAATAATAAATAATAAATTTTCTTGCGCTCCTTATTGTTTTACGAAAGATACAAAAAAAAAACACGAAAAATACACGATACGTAGGTAGAAAATAATGTCATTATTAATTATGACTTAATCATTCTTTCGAATGTTTTTAGTACGCATGACTCTAAGAATTTACCCTGGTATGATTCTGGTTTCGAAGGATCTTTGGACGGTTTTAAAATAATTCGAACTAGGTTTCGAAGGATCTTTGGACGGTTTTAAAATAATTCGAACTAAATATATTCTTACCAACCATCTGGAAACTTAAGGTGTGTGTCGATATAATTCTTTATTTGCACTAACGCCATTACTACAATCGGAAATTTTCTTAATCATTCTATAAGTACAGTATTTTAATTGCATTTTAAACAGGTTTCTAATTCACTTATGGAAAAATTAGAATTAGAATCAGGATCAGATTAGAACTTTCATATTGTGATACATTTGTATATGGAAGAAAATAATACGGTATGTATAAGATACAAAATTCAAGCATTGGAAAAGCCATACAAGAGGCACACCAAATTCAAAAATCTTGACTATTTCGTCTAAACATGAATTAAAATTTCTAGTTCTATCTTCTAGCTTCTCATCCAGCTTGAAATAGGATATTAGTATTCATATTTATTATTTCAAAAAATTTTAAGATATCGTGTCTTTTGTTGTAGGTATACTGTCACATTTTCAATACATATTACCCAATTTTTACTTACCCATCATCGAGTTAATTTATAAATGCAATAAGTAACTCCTTAAGATATTATGCTTTCAAAAAACGCTACCAACCAATCTCCTTCATATTGGCTAGTTTCAAATGTATTTCTACAATTACACCATTATTTGCCGAAATATTTTAAAGCAGTGTTGACAACGTCTAAAAAACTGTACATAATTTGGTACATAAATATCAAAAATGATGATCAAAATTGCTTTTATTAGATGATTATTAGCTCTCTTTATCCAGCTTAACAAAATGAGAAAAGTGCTCTGCACAAGAGATCTAAGGTTAGAGCTAAGAATAAGGTTGGCTAGGTGCTACGTTTTCTCGACTCTGTTTTACGGAATGGAAGCTTGGACCTTGAATGCTGCATCAATGAAAAAACTGGAATCATTCGAGATGTGGGTATATAGAAGAATTCTAAAAATATCATGGACAGAACACGTCACAAACAAAGAGGTTCTGAGAAAGATGAACAAAGAAATGGAAGTCTTAAATACAATTAAAACCAGAAAATTGGAATATCTCGGACATATTACACGTGGAAAGAGATACAACTTGCTCCAACTCATTATGCAGGGAAAGATTCAAGGAAAAAGAAGCATAGGGAGACGCAGAATATCGTGGCTGCGCAACCTGAGAGAATGGTACGGATGTACATCAAACGAACTTTTCAGAGCAGCTGTCTCCAAGGTCCGAATAGCTATGATGATTGCCGACCTCCGTCGCGGAGATGGCACTTGAAGAAGAAGATCCAGCTAAAATAAAATAAATAAAGAACTTACATCGTCATATCCATATACTGTTTTGAAAACCGAGGACTTGGAAGCTCCAATAAGTCATAACTCGAAGTTTGAAATAGTAAATAGTATATCAGTGAATGTTTATGCTTTGGAATTAAATAAGTTAAGGAAAAATAATTTTACGAATTAGTGCCTGCTTGCCTAAACAAAACAAACTTGATAGACATGTAAATTTGAATCTTATTCAGGATAAATATTTTCTAAAATTAAATGATTACCTACGACTCTCATCGTAGTGACGATGGAAATATTGAAATAAAATATCATTACTTCTGGAAAAAAAGGTGTCTAGGTTGTTACACTATATAACCAAAAAAGAAAACTAATTCACCAAGATTTATTGGAAAAATTTACTGTTTCACCGTATCATTAAAATCTTACAAAAAAAGAAATATCGAATTAAATAAACAATACATAATAGAACTAAGAAGTAAATTACGAATATCAGAGTGCATGAGATACGAAATAAACATCTTACAAGCAAAACTATCGATACAACAAATACATATTATATACATTATTCACTTGAAAATTTTAAAGTAATGTTGGCTGAATGTCCAAGAAACTGAGTATATTTAGCCTCTTTTACAATATTTCTGAAAAACTTCAACGAATTTGTCTATTTAGCGAAAAAAAAAATCTAATTCACGCAGTTTTATCGGAAAACTTTGCTATTTACCATTTTTATTCACTGTCTTTTTAATCTGTCAAGTAACATCTTTAATTTATTTTGATTTTTAAGAAGTTTTCTAACCTCCTCTAATTACGATTTTTTGTAGAATTTGGACTGGTTGTATTGAATTATGATAGGTATGTGTATCTGATTACGCAATAATTTCAAAGAGACATTCTTTGTAGCTTAGTATAAATTGGTCTTCTAATACTAAAATATTATAAAAAAATAATAGAGTAAAGCAATACAGGAGACTTAAAAAAGGTTTAAAATCTCATGAAATCTTGTTTATTTAGTCTAAACATGAATTAAAATTTATATTGTTCATACTTATTATTTCAAGAATTTTAAGATCGTTTCTAATTATCCATCATCCAGTTAATTTATAAATTATGAAATAGGTATCACTATGATATATTATGCAGCAATAACTATGTTTTCAAAAACTATACCAACCAATCTCTTTCATTCTGACGATGTATTTATACAATTACAACATTATTTACTTAAAAAGTTTAAAGCAATGTTGGCTGAATGCCCAAAAAACTGAGTATATTTAGCCTATTTTACAATATTTCTGAAAAACTTCAACGAATTTTTCTATTTACCGAAAAAAAAATCTAATTCACAAAGTTTTATTGGAAAAATTTACTATTTCACCATTTTATTCACTGTCTTTTTAATCTGTTGAGTAACATCTTTAATTTATTTTGATTTTTATGAAGTTGTCTAACCTCGTGTAATTACGATTTTTTTGTAGAATTTGGATTGGTTTTATAGGATTATGATAGGTATGTGTATCTGAAAACACAATAATTCCAAAGAGACATTCGTTGTAGCTTAGTGTAAATTGGTCTTCTAATACTAAAACATTATAAAACATAATAGATTAAAGTAATACAGGAGACTTAAAAAAGTGTTAAAATCTCATGGTACAAAAAAGAAAATGTCTCGAGTGTGAATTTAAAAATGGAGTTACTACAAAAAAGAAGATGGTACATACCTTTGAATATTAAAAAATATTTGAAAAATTTTAATTTTTTTTTGTAGATTGTGTAGTTAATACTAAAAATTAGTAAGGAAATAAAAATGATTATAAATTTAAAAAATCTTCGACGTTTGTTCTTAGAGCATGTGAAACATTAATAATTACCAAAAAATTTCAGTAGGTACCTTTAAATATTAAAAGTATTTGAAAAATTTTAATTTTTGTAGATTGTGTAGTTAATACTAAAAAATTAGTATGGAAATAAAAATACATATCAATTAAAAAAAATCTTCAGCGTTTGTTCTTAGAGCGTAGTTCGAGTATGCCCGAACTTTCCCGATCCCCAATATATCTACTTCTTCTTGTAGTGCTCATCCATTTTGGATGTTGACGATTATCCTAGAAATATATACTTTGCATACTAATGTACTGAAAAGATTTGTAGTTGTTGTGCTGCACCACATATATAGATTTTTTAGCCAGAAAATCCTTCACCTTCCTGGTTTTCTTCTACTTTTCTCTGTAAAATTAGTTGCAGCAGTTCATATCTTCGCTCTTTCTTACAATGTGTCGGATGTATTCGATTTTAACTGTTTTATTGTGGGTACCAGCTCTTTTTCTTTTTTAATTCTTAATAAAATAATCTAATTAGTTATGTGATCTGAGTAAGATATATACAAAAATAAGAAAAAAATGTTTTATTTCTTTGGAATAAAATAAAAAAGCCAAGTTGGTTGACTGGTTTAAAGTATTGCAGTGCAGGGGATTTGAACCTATGATCCAACACTTACTTATTTTCAATGCAATGTAACAAAGTCTTAAATCGCTCGACCAACGTGGCTTTGGAACTTTGCTCTAAAAAACAACGATGATATTCACATGTTATGACATTCCTATTGACAATAAAAAGAAATAAAATGTTTTTCAAATAATATTTTATTCAAAATACTGTTATTTAGAGTGTGAGCTTTATGATTATAAATAAAAAAATCTTTGACGTTTGTTCTTAGAGCATGTGAAACATTAATAATTACCAAAAAATTACGGTACCTTTAAATATTAAAAGTATTTGAAAAATTTTAATTTTTGTAGATTGTGTAGTTAATACCAAAAATTAGTGTGGAAATAAAAATAAATATCAACTAAAAAAAAATTTTCAGCGTTTGTTCTTAGAGCGTAGTTCGAGTATGCCCGAACTTTCCCGATTTCCCGAAGTGACGCCGTCACTTGTCCAAGGTAAACTTTCCGTTTTCCATGCTTTTTATATGGGTATCCTATGCCAAAACTCACAGCTAATATTGGGAAATCGGGAAAGTTCGGGCATACTCGAACTACGCTCTAAGAACAAACGCTGAAACTTTTCGTTTTCCATGCTTTTTATATGGGTATCCTAAGCCAAAACTCACAGCTAATATTGGGAAATCGGGAAAGTTCGGGCATACTCGAACTACGCTCTAAGAACAAACGCTGAAAATTTTTTTTTAGTTGATATTTATTTTTATTTCCACACTAATTTTTGGTATTAACTACACAATCTACAAAAATTAAAATTTTTCAAATACTTTTAATATTTAAAGGTACCGTAATTTTTTGGTAATTATTAATGTTTCACATGCTCTAAGAACAAACGTCAAAGATTTTTTTATTTATAATCATAAAGCTCACACTCTAAATAACAGTATTTTGAATAAAATATTATTTGAAAAACATTTTATTTCTTTTTATTGTCAATAGGAATGTCATAACATGTGAATATCATCGTTGTTTTTTAGAGCAAAGTTCCAAAGCCACGTTGGTCGAGCGATTTAAGACTTTGTTACATTGCATTGAAAATAAGTAAGTGTTGGATCATAGGTTCAAATCCCCTGCACTGCAATACTTTAAACCAGTCAACCAACTTGGCTTTTTTATTTTATTCCAAAGAAATAAAACATTTTTTTCTTATTTTTGTATATATCTTACTCAGATCACATAACTAATTAGATTATTTTATTAAGAATTAAAAAAGAAAAAGAGCTGGTACCCACAATAAAACAGTTAAAATCGAATACATCCGACACATTGTAAGAAAGAGCGAAGATATGAACTGCTGCAACTAATTTTACAGAGAAAAGTAGAAGAAAACCAGGAAGGTGAAGGATTTTCTGGCTAAAAAATCTATATATGTGGTGCAGCACAACAACTACAAATCTTTTCAGTACATTAGTATGCAAAGTATATATTTCTAGGATAATCGTCAACATCCAAAATGGATGAGCACTACAAGAAGAAGTAGATATATTGGGGATCGGGAAAGTTCGGGCATACTCGAACTACGCTCTAAGAACAAACGCTGAAGATTTTTTTTAATTGATATGTATTTTTATTTCCATACTAATTTTTTAGTATTAACTACACAATCTACAAAAATTAAAATTTTTCAAATACTTTTAATATTTAAAGGTACCTACTGAAATTTTTTGGTAATTATTAATGTTTCACATGCTCTAAGAACAAACGTCGAAGATTTTTTTAATTTATAATCATTTTTATTTCCTTACTAATTTTTAGTATTAACTACACAATCTACAAAAAAAAATTAAAATTTTTCAAATATTTTTTAATATTCAAAGGTATGTACCATCTTCTTTTTTGTAGTAACTCCATTTTTAAATTCACACTCGAGACAT
Source organism: Diabrotica virgifera virgifera (assembly GCF_917563875.1). NCBI lineage: Eukaryota > Metazoa > Arthropoda > Insecta > Coleoptera > Chrysomelidae > Diabrotica > Diabrotica virgifera. The sequence goes on along the minus strand of NC_065446.1, from coordinate 68,565,398 downwards.
TTTCTTTTTTGTACCATGAGATTTTAACACTTTTTTAAGTCTCCTGTATTACTTTAATCTATTATGTTTTATAATGTTTTAGTATTAGAAGACCAATTTACACTAAGCTACAACGAATGTCTCTTTGGAATTATTGTGTTTTCAGATACACATACCTATCATAATCCTATAAAACCAATCCAAATTCTACAAAAAAATCGTAATTACACGAGGTTAGACAACTTCATAAAAATCAAAATAAATTAAAGATGTTACTCAACAGATTAAAAAGACAGTGAATAAAATGGTGAAATAGTAAATTTTTCCAATAAAACTGTGTGAATTAGATTTTTTTTTCGGTAAATAGAAAAATTCGTTGAAGTTTTTCAGAAATATTGTAAAATAGGCTAAATATACTCAGTTTTTTGGGCATTCAGCCAACATTGCTTTAAACTTTTTAAGTAAATAATGTTGTAATTGTATAAATACATCGTCAGAATGAAAGAGATTGGTTGGTATAGTTTTTGAAAACATAGTTATTGCTGCATAATATATCATAGTGATACCTATTTCATAATTTATAAATTAACTGGATGATGGATAATTAGAAACGATCTTAAAATTCTTGAAATAATAAGTATGAACAATATAAATTTTAATTCATGTTTAGACTAAATAAACAAGATTTCATGAGATTTTAAACCTTTTTTAAGTCTCCTGTATTGCTTTACTCTATTATTTTTTTATAATATTTTAGTATTAGAAGACCAATTTATACTAAGCTACAAAGAATGTCTCTTTGAAATTATTGCGTAATCAGATACACATACCTATCATAATTCAATACAACCAGTCCAAATTCTACAAAAAATCGTAATTAGAGGAGGTTAGAAAACTTCTTAAAAATCAAAATAAATTAAAGATGTTACTCGACAGATTAAAAAGACAGTGAATAAAAATGGTAAATAGCAAAGTTTTCCGATAAAACTGCGTGAATTAGATTTTTTTTTTCGCTAAATAGACAAATTCGTTGAAGTTTTTCAGAAATATTGTAAAAGAGGCTAAATATACTCAGTTTCTTGGACATTCAGCCAACATTACTTTAAAATTTTCAAGTGAATAATGTATATAATATGTATTTGTTGTATCGATAGTTTTGCTTGTAAGATGTTTATTTCGTATCTCATGCACTCTGATATTCGTAATTTACTTCTTAGTTCTATTATGTATTGTTTATTTAATTCGATATTTCTTTTTTTGTAAGATTTTAATGATACGGTGAAACAGTAAATTTTTCCAATAAATCTGGGTGAATTAGTTTTCTTTTTTGGTTATATAGTGTAACAACCTAGACACCTTTTTTTCCAGAAGTAATGATATTTTATTTCAATATTTCCATCGTCACTACGATGAGAGTCGTAGGTAATCATTTAATTTTAGAAAATATTTATCCTGAATAAGATTCAAATTTACATGTCTATCAAGTTTGTTTTGTTTAGGCAAGCAGGCACTAATTCGTAAAATTATTTTTCCTTAACTTATTTAATTCCAAAGCATAAACATTCACTGATATACTATTTACTATTTCAAACTTCGAGTTATGACTTATTGGAGCTTCCAAGTCCTCGGTTTTCAAAACAGTATATGGATATGACGATGTAAGTTCTTTATTTATTTTATTTTAGCTGGATCTTCTTCTTCAAGTGCCATCTCCGCGACGGAGGTCGGCAATCATCATAGCTATTCGGACCTTGGAGACAGCTGCTCTGAAAAGTTCGTTTGATGTACATCCGTACCATTCTCTCAGGTTGCGCAGCCACGATATTCTGCGTCTCCCTATGCTTCTTTTTCCTTGAATCTTTCCCTGCATAATGAGTTGGAGCAAGTTGTATCTCTTTCCACGTGTAATATGTCCGAGATATTCCAATTTTCTGGTTTTAATTGTATTTAAGACTTCCATTTCTTTGTTCATCTTTCTCAGAACCTCTTTGTTTGTGACGTGTTCTGTCCATGATATTTTTAGAATTCTTCTATATACCCACATCTCGAATGATTCCAGTTTTTTCATTGATGCAGCATTCAAGGTCCAAGCTTCCATTCCGTAAAACAGAGTCGAGAAAACGTAGCACCTAGCCAACCTTATTCTTAGCTCTAACCTTAGATCTCTTGTGCAGAGCACTTTTCTCATTTTGTTAAGCTGGATAAAGAGAGCTAATAATCATCTAATAAAAGCAATTTTGATCATCATTTTTGATATTTATGTACCAAATTATGTACAGTTTTTTAGACGTTGTCAACACTGCTTTAAAATATTTCGGCAAATAATGGTGTAATTGTAGAAATACATTTGAAACTAGCCAATATGAAGGAGATTGGTTGGTAGCGTTTTTTGAAAGCATAATATCTTAAGGAGTTACTTATTGCATTTATAAATTAACTCGATGATGGGTAAGTAAAAATTGGGTAATATGTATTGAAAATGTGACAGTATACCTACAACAAAAGACACGATATCTTAAAATTTTTTGAAATAATAAATATGAATACTAATATCCTATTTCAAGCTGGATGAGAAGCTAGAAGATAGAACTAGAAATTTTAATTCATGTTTAGACGAAATAGTCAAGATTTTTGAATTTGGTGTGCCTCTTGTATGGCTTTTCCAATGCTTGAATTTTGTATCTTATACATACCGTATTATTTTCTTCCATATACAAATGTATCACAATATGAAAGTTCTAATCTGATTCTGATTCTAATTCTAATTTTTCCATAAGTGAATTAGAAACCTGTTTAAAATGCAATTAAAATACTGTACTTATAGAATGATTAAGAAAATTTCCGATTGTAGTAATGGCGTTAGTGCAAATAAAGAATTATATCGACACACACCTTAAGTTTCCAGATGGTTGGTAAGAATATATTTAGTTCGAATTATTTTAAAACCGTCCAAAGATCCTTCGAAACCTAGTTCGAATTATTTTAAAACCGTCCAAAGATCCTTCGAAACCAGAATCATACCAGGGTAAATTCTTACAGTCATGCGTACTAAAAACATTCGAAAGAATGATTAAGTCATAATTAATAATGACATTATTTTCTACCTACGTATCGTGTATTTTTCGTGTTTTTTTTTGTATCTTTCGTAAAACAATAAGGAGCGCAAGAAAATTTATTATTTATTATTTTTATTGTGAATAAGCCACATTTTTACTTTAAAATTAGTTTATTTTGACCTATCGATTTCCCTTTCGGAGATCATTCTCATAGTACAAATGTATTTGATTTTTTTTGATTGGATCAATAGAAGTTCGATTTTTTGCTTATTATTAACTTGTGTATACCCATAATAAGTAATTTTCTCAATCGGATTACTCTAATTATACTAAAAGACTTTTGCTTTGAAAATTTGCGACCTATTTCTATTAGATATCTTCCTTTTAGATATATTTTTTGTCTTTGTCAACTCAGTCGAAGTTCTTTTTCATATCGATGAATTCAATTTGTTTTATGCATGGGATTTTATTTGAGATCACATTTAAAACGTACTTTATAACAAAAATTTGTATTCTCCAACTGATTAGAACTCTAAATCTGGTTTGAAAATAATATGAGAAATATCGGTGGTTTGGACTTAGCGAAAGAATTTATCTGATATGTATTGTAGGTATTATCGATATAATGATAGATTTAGCAATTAGTGGCTTGCATATATTTATGCTTCATATACTGACATTTTGCACCTAGGGAGAGATAATGTAAATATTGAGAGTTGCATGGTAAAAATAAGAGGTTTACTAGTTTGGACATAATGAAAGAACGCCTGTGTATAATAGAGTACGAAAGATTTGGATGTTTCTCAGTAAAAACGAAAATACTAAAGCCCTTTTGACATGCTGATGTATTTGATTTTTATGTCTGACTAGAACTCTAAATCTGGTTTGCATACAGAGTGAGTTTTATGTATGGAAACACTCAATTATCTCGGAAACGGCTTGCAAGATTTTTATAGATTTTGATGGGTATGAATTTTCTGAGGCGGTCTATATTATAGTGACAATTACATTGTTGTCAGATTTTCCGTTTTTCTGGAAATCCAATTCCGTATTTCTAATAGGACAAGAAGTCGTTATTTGAGTTTTGAAGTCCTAAAGAAATACTGATTATTTTTCATGTTATTTTCCCTACAACTAAATGCCATAATTTCGAAGTTATTGCTACATTTATTAAAAAAATTTAAACAAATTATAAAAACCAATAGTGTACAAAAGTATACAACACGATAGTATACGAAAAGTTTGGATGTTTCTTAATAGAAACGAAAATACTAAAACCCTTTTGACATGCTGATGTATTTGATTTTTATGCTTGACTAGAACTCTAAATCTGGTTTGAAAATAATGTGAGAAATATCGGTGGTTTGGACTTAGCGAAAGAATTTATCTGATATGTATTTTAGGTATTAGCGATATAATGATAGATTTAGCAATTGGTGGTTTGCATATATTTGTATTCCATTTTGATACACTGATATTTTCTAGGAAGAAATAATGTAAATATTGAGAGTTGCGTGTTAAAAATAAGAGGTTTACTAGTTTGGACATATAGAAAGAACGCCCGTGTATAATATTTTACGAAAGATTTGGATGTTTCTCAGTAGAAAAGAAAATACTAAAGCCTTTTTGACATGCTGATGTATTTGATTTTTATGCCATTGTATTTTATTGGTTGAGGTACTGTAAGTTACGATTGGACGGAAAATACGTATCTAAGACCCTTTTGACATGATGTATTTTATTTTTCTGTCACTGAACTCTATTGGTTAAATCGTATCATTTGAGAATTCGTATGTCCCTATTGCACCAAGAGGACCGAAGATACAGAACTCCTTTTTAACATTCTGCTCTATTTGATTTTTCTGTGTCTGGTGGTTAAATCATTTGTATCTAATGTCTTTATGGCATGATGTTATGTTTATTTTTTCTATATTATTCAATTTGTTAAATCACATGATACCTCGCATATCTCTCAGAGAGGGATGGATTGGACATATCAAAATACTGCTTCTATTATATCTTATACGTTATCAGGGGCATTAGTTACGTATTTTCAGGATACAGCCAAAAGGGCATTAGTTATATCTTCTGTTTTATTGGTCCAATCGTGACGTAAAAGTCGGGCCTCCACCACAAAACGAGACAAAAATGAGCAGAATGGACCTTAAATTTTTTTTTAATTTCCCCCAGCATCTGGGGAAAAATTGATTTTCTATCTAACTCTAATCTCTTGACCATATTAAATTTTCCGTGTGTATGTAAAGAGCAGATGAGGGCTATGTTGAGTTAGCTGGTTTGGCCATGCTCTAAGGATGGTTCAGGTTCATTTTGAAGAATGTGTGTGTTTAAAACGTGTATATGTAAACGAATGTTGGTTTTGATAAAATACCGTTGCTTTGTATTTTGATAAATTCATGAAAGAGGGATGGTTTGGACATATCAAAAGAATCGTGAACACCGATTTCGCAAACAAATAGAAGAATCCCTGTGACAGCCTAAAAGAAGAATTGGTTTGGCTTTCTGACTTCTCCCTGTATATTATAAAAAGCGACAGATGGAAGGCGTCCATCTTGGCGGGCTCTGGTACGTCTGAGATGGACTTTGATTCCAACTCATACGTCACGATCTGACGAGCAGTCGCGCCTCCACCACAAAAAGCGTCAAAAATGACCAGAATGGACCTTAAAATTTCTTATGGAGATTTACATGTAAAAAAGCGTCAAATTGCGCCCGTACCGGTGCTGTCCCTTTACTGATATTACATGAAATATTGGGTCGAACAGTCCATGTCCAGTCCAGATAATATACAAAAAATTTCAAGGCGATTCGTCAATTAGTTTACATTTTATTCAATTTGTTTATAAAAAAAAGCCTTTTCTTTGCAATGATGAAGCATGATTTTCTTCATAAAATAATAATGATACAGCAATTTTGTGGAAACCACATGAAAACAGAATACTTATGTTTTCAAAGTTTTTAAAAAAATAATAAAAAGTCATTTTTATCATTCCGAAAATATTTTAGTAAAATAGAGTCATTTTTGGCTTATAAACAATTTGAATAACTTTGTTAGTATTGACTGCAAACTAAATTAATCGACTTAAGGATGCTAAAGACCTACCGGTTATAACCTAAAACCGGTTTTTTTAATTCGAAACAACCGGTTTTACCGGTTGTTTTTTTGTCCCGGTTATAACCGGTTTTTTCTTTTTAAAGTAATTACCGGTGAAAAACCGAAAAAGTTACCTGTGGAAAAAAAATTTATTTAGAGAAAAATGTAAAAATTTCTATCTATTTTCGATCTCAGTCATATGTATTATAAATAATATGCGAAGTAATTAACCCAAACAACCATAATTCAACTTTTATTTACTAATAGAGAACTGGACGAAAGTGTCACATCAGCTTTTATGAAACAATTTTGGGAATAGTTATTTTTAGATTTAGATGATAATATATTTACATAAAAAAGTAAGTGATCTGCTTGAAATTGATATTCCAACCATCATCTAAAAAATTGTTTATACTTGAGTACTTGAGACTTGAGACTCTTGTTTGTAAGAAATTTGAATACCGAAAACCGATTAGGAATCTCCATTATGTAATTTTTAAACAATAAATAATTCTTAGGATATAAAAGGTAGGTATTATACGAACGTATTAAAAAATATTACCTACTGAAATTTTTTGATGGCAATAGAGAAGTAAATAATGAATTGGTTTATCGAATTTATTTTTAAGTAAAATATGTCATTTGGATATTTTTTTAAACCTGATAGATCCAAGGGACATTTCGGTAGATCGGTAGGATCATCACTTTTGGGAATATCCCAATTATTGACAACGCAATATACGCCGACGCCGTCTACAACGAGCGACAAATCAGAGATTGGGGTGCTTTCGCCCATTTTTAGGGTAATTTGAAAGCGCCTGGGAAAATTTTTATAGGTTGAATTGGTTGGGGAATTTTTCGGGAGGAAAATTGAGCAAACTAAAGTGCAATATAAATTTAACATTATAACCTATTGAGTATTTTCTTTTGATGAAAAAAACGAAAACCGGTTTTTGGAACAACCGGGTTTTTGACCGGTTATAACCGCCAGGTTAAGCCGTAAGTAAAAAAAACGGTATAACCGAAAACCGGATTTTTGTTCAACAACCGCCATCCCTAGACTTTAGGATTTAAAAGGCTGGTACTTTTACATTATTATTGTATTATCGGTTTATAACGTTCTCCGTCTTCCGATACCCGTTCGCCACTCCTCTCCGTCCGCACATTGATCTACTTTCAGACCTCTTTCATCCATGACTTTGTTTATTCCTGCCTGTCAACTTTTCCTCTTTCTACCTCTTCTTCTTCTACCTTGCGGTTTCTAGTTTTGCACTTGTTTTGTGATTCTGTCTTCATGCATTCTTTGTACGTGACCAAACCATCGTAGTTGTATTTCGTTGATTTCGTCATTTATTGTATGTGTAACCTTCATTATTTCTCGTATCCGTTCATTGGTGACATGTTCTCTTCTTGATCTTCCTGCAGCTCTTCTTTAGAAGTCCATTTCGGTGACATCTAACATTCGTTTTGATTTTTCCTTCATATGCCATACTTCTCAGCTCTATGTTATAATGCTTTTCACTACGGCTTTATAGATCTTTTTCTTGTTTTGGCTGTTTATCTGCTTGTCCCAGAGTACTTAGTTTAGGAGCCTAATTGCTTTCCTGGCCTGAGTATTTCGTTCTTTAATGGCTCCGTCCAGTGTTCCATCATTCGTGATTTTTATACCCAGTTATTTATATTCGTAACATTTACTGATTGTTTCTCCTCCTTCTATAGTCGAGGTAGTGAAGCATTTTGGCTCGCAATTTTTTCGTCCAACATGGATTTACATGAAATTTTCACAGAAGGTAGGGAATAGTACAAGAATCATTTTCTATATCATGCCGCTGTACGCTAAAAACTTGGGGTGGTTGCCACCCTATCTCGGGGACGGGAATTTTTTATTGCATTTAACCATGTAAATCGATGTAAAAAGTAATTCTAAGAAAAAAATGTTTTTTAAATTTTCTTCGTAAAACTAATATTTTTCGAGTTATTCGCGCTTGAAAGTAACAGTTTTTCGACGAAAAAATCGCCTTTTTGAGAATACCTCGAAAAATATGCATTTAATCAAAAAAACTGTAGATATCAAAAATGTATCTTTTAGTAACACAAATTAAATTAAACTTAAATAATCTTTTTTCAAGTATACTGTTAGACCTTTCAAAAAATAATAATATGAAGCTCCTCTAGTATGAAAATTAAGCGACTTATGATCAAAACAGTCGGTACCTGCTATTCTCTATGAAAAAATCAGTGAAAACAACCCCCTAACTACCCTACTAATTAAAAATTAGTCTTCACCTTTCTGTCATTCCCTTTATATTCGTATTATCAATACACCCAAGAAGTTTGACCTATTTAAAAGGCCTAATTTTAGAAAAATTGGAGTTACGAATGCTGGAGATACGAAAAAAATTATGGACTACTAAATTGTAGCTTATTATTTAATAAGTAAAATTCCCTTCTGCATAGATTTTCATTACAGTGAACAGTTAGCGAGATACTATAGCTATTTAAAACCTCTATTTTCGAGCAAACACCCCCTTATTCTTTTAAACCCACCCCAATTAAAACTAAGGGCTCTTACAGAATTTAGTTTTCACAGTCTTATAACTTTTTAAAAATCCTACAAAATTATTTTTGAAAAAACTTTTTATCGCCAAAAATGAAGGAGCTATGTTTAGAAAACCAATATTTTTTTGAAAAATTGGAATAGTCCACTTATGGATCATTTTCAATGTATGTATAATACCACAGAACCGGTTCGTATACTAGAAGATGACTAAAAAACTATTTGTATTTGTATTTGTACATATTTGTAAATTCGTATTTTTGTGTAAATAAATATTTTTGTAATTCTTTAATTCTACTTTTTTTTTCTGTATAGATCTATTAAATTATCTACTTATAAAAATTGTGATGTTATTAAGGGTGGTTTTTAAGGGTTGAAATATTATGATATTTTATCCTAAAGTATAAAACAATAATTATTTAACCAATCATAACCAAATTTTACCCATATTAAAATTTACAATGTTTTTATATCATTTTTGTTAATAAGGGGTAGGTTACACCCCTAAAATAATCAACGCCCTTAAGCATGATATAGAATATGAAGTACAGGGTGAGATGATCCTAATCCCAAATTTTTACGTAAATCGATGCAAGCCTAAATGATTCTTTTAGGATAAGTAAATTTTTTATATATAGCTCCAAGAAGGGTGGTTTTAAGGGTTGAAATATTACGATAGTATATCTTAAAGCATAAAACAATCATTATGTACCTAATAAAAACCAAATGTTGACAATATTAAAGTTTAAAATGTTGTTTTATAATTTTTTACAATTAGGGGTAGTTTTCACTTTTCACGTTTCTATGTTAATATTTGTATTCACCATTGCCTCCCACAACTTTACCAAAGGTACACTGTCGTATGCCTTTTTCAGATCAATATAATATACGAAATAAATCTCTTGATTAATCGCTGTTTTCTTTTCCATGACTTGTGCGATTGCAAAAAGGTGATCAATTGTAAATCTTCCGGCTCTAAATCCTGCTTGTTCTTCTGCTTCCATTTCCTTGTATTCGTCTTCTATTCGGTTTTTTAAGATCCTTCCGTATATTTTGCTGATTGTTGGTGTAACGGAAATACCCCTGTAGTTATCACATTGTTTTCGATGTGTATTTTTACATAAATGTTAAAAAAAAATTTACCTTGGTTAATTACGGTCAAAGTTAGCCACTTTTTTTTATTTAATTCACAGCTAGTTTGTTCATAACAATTAAGAAACCTAACTATCGCTATTTTGAAGTTCAAGGTATGTATATAGTTTATGTGTAAAAGTTTGAGTAAACTTGAACATAGTGGTTAATATATCTTTAAAAATAACGTGGCTAACTTTGCTCGTAATTAACCTAGGCGAAAGGTTTTTTTTTTGAAAATTCGTGTAAAAATATCAGCTTTTCAAATCCCAACGCAGATTTAGTCAATATGTTAATATGGTTATTCAAATTGTTTATAAGCCAAAAATGATTCTACTTTCGTAAAATGTTTTCAGAATGGTAAAAATGACTTCTTATTGATTTTTTAAATAAGTTGAAAATATAAGTATTCTTCTTTCCTGTGGTTTTCACCGAATTGCTGTATCATTATTATTTTATGAACAACAACATTGCAAAAAAAGCTCTTTGTGATAAACAAATCGAATGAAATTTAAACTAATTGACAAATCGTCTGGAAATTTTTTGTGCATTATGTGGACTATTTGACTCAACATTTCATGCAATATCAAAGTCTTAAGTTCATTTCTGCAAAAGTTATAGCAATTTTTTATTTTCGAAATTTAGTTTTATTTTGCAATTTCCCAAGTAACAAATAATCGGATCAAAATTTAAAAATTTCCATTTTAAACCTTTGCTTATCTACTAAGAGATGAATAATCTAAATAAGATATTTAATTACCTTATTTTTACCTGTAGCGATTTAAACGAAAAACTGTCATATTTGACCCTTATTTGTTAATAGCTAAAATTCTCGTCCGAACTCTGACGGGCATTGTTGTATTTATAATGTAATGGTAGTAATGTTATAATGTTATAACTAACTAAGAGAAGAAAGAAAGAAACTTAAAGAAGAAATGTTACAAAAAGAAGCAACCGAAGAAGGAAAAGCAGTAGAAAGGAAATACAAAGAAAAGATATAGCGGTTAAAAAGCGACCCAGAAAAGACAAGATACTATGTAAATCATATGGTAAAAATGTCAGAAAAAGCCGCGCAAGAAAACGACCTGAAAATACAGTAAAATATCATCCGAAATTTGACAGGGCAAAAACACTAAACATTAATAAACAAATCAAAGATAAACAAGGAAATATAATTACATCAGAACATAAAATAATACAAAGCTGAAAAGAACACTGCGAGGAAATATACTCCAAACATCAGATATAAACGAAGATAATGTAATACAGGAAATAAACATTAGAACAGTTGAAATTACGAAAGAAGAAATACAAAACACACTGAATCAACTAAAAAATGGCAAAGCCGCTGAAAGCTACAACCTACCGATATATTTAATAAAGGCGAAATGGAACGAGGGTGTAACCATTAAGATACCAAAAAAGGGCGATTTAAATAAATGCTAGAATTGGCGAGCAATAACACTGCTAAGTGCCACATTCAAAATAATGTCAAATATCATATTGAATAGAATGAAGCCAGAACTAGACAAGAAACTAAGACTAAGAAACAACCAAGAAGGTTTTCACGCAAAACGCTCCATTATCGACCACATTTGTACTCTATCTGTACCTCTGTATCTTGTACCTGTACCGCTGTATCTCTTGTACTCTACAATTATCTTGGAACAAGCTAGTGAATGGCAAAAAAATATAAACATGTTTACTTTGACTTTGAGTTTGAAAAGGTCTTCGATAGTATAAACAGAGAACAAATGTGGAAGATTCTAAAACTATATGGACTACCGATAAAATACATCAACTTAATCAGACTACTTTACAAGAAATATAGAGCCAGAATAGAACATGCGGGAAAAATGGTAGTATGTAGATATAGCTATACAAAGCGGAGTTAAACAAGGATGTGTGCTATCCCCGACATTATTTCTAATAATAACGGACTGGATCATGCAGAAAGTAAGCAATAATAAAACAGGTATTAGATGGAAATTGCATAACTAGTTGGAGGATTTGTAGTTCGCAGATGACATTTGTCCCCTAACCGAACATAGCAGCCATAAGCAAAAATAGATCGACACGCTTGCAAAATACTCCAAGGTAATGGGCCTGAAGATAAAGACAAAAAAACAAAACTTAAAAAACAGTAACCAATAAACTAAAATTAAAATAAAAGGAAGACAAATACGGGAGGTAGATAACTTTACATATCTGGGATCAATTATGGAAAAAAAGGCGCTAGTAGATCAGATGTAGAAAAAAGGATAGTAAAGGCACAATATGCACTCATTATATAATCATATAATGCATTAAGGAAAATCTGGAACACACGCGATATATCAGAATTAACCAAAATCAAAATCTTTAACAGCTGTTTTAAGACTATATTGTTGTATGGCGCAGAATCTTAGAGAGAGGAAGAGACAACTAGCAAAAAATTACAAACCTTTATAAATAAATAGTTGAGGAAAATCCTAAAAATATACTGGCCAGAAAATAAAAAACATAGATCTACGGAGAAGAACAAAACAAGAGAAAATAACAGTCACGATTAAAAGAAGGAAATAAAAATGGATTGATTATACATACTCTGAGGAAGGATCGAAATAATATAACCAAACAAGCACTCGAATACCAACCAGACGAAAGAAGAAGAAGAGGAAGACCTGATAATAGCTGGAGAAGAACTGTAACAAGAGATAATGAAAGAATTGGCGTTGAGATGGAGAGAAGCCAAACAGAGAGCGAGAAACAGAGAGCAATGGAAAATACTTGTATCGCAAATTTCGAAAGAATAAAACAGAAAAGTATGCGCTGAGGAGAGAGAGAGAGAGAGAGAGAGAGAGAGAGAGAAACAATACCGATTATTTATCAAAATAAAAAAATAAAATTTAATAATAAACCTAACCTATCGAAAGGCTCATCAAACAATTACCTATTAACTTTAAAAAATAAACATTTGTCAAGGGTATATAGTGGTATTGTTAAGTATATTACATTATAACTTATTCCATCGAATCTTCCGAGATCCATAATCTTCTTCCATCGAAATAAAATAGAAAATTTAAAAGTTTAGAAAATACATTATCCATAACTACACCCAAGAAATAAGTTTTTCTAACCTGATTTAAGAGTATGAAAACGAAAACAAACAATTTACAGCAAATCGTATATCCGAGCAAAACCACCTAGTTGGCAAAAGTTATAAATAGAATTTGTCTGGGTTCTTCAACTAAATTCTCACATAAACACGACCAAGGTTAAATATTTTACTTCATACCATAAGTACATTGTTGCCAGTATAACGGATGCCAAAGCGAGCGCTAACTGTATGAAATAATTCTTGTTAATATACACGCTGTATATTGATCGGAAGTCAGGAAGAGTCAAAACTATACAGAAGCCACGAGGGACGCAAATGCAATATATATATATATATATATATATATATATATATATATATATATATATATATATATATATATATATATTCTACTATTTCATGATTATTTCTTTAAGTTTAATCTATTAAAATTTATCACGTAAAATTTTGTAGTAAAAAAACCATACCTCCTGAAAGCGTCATAGAATCCAGTGAAATTTTCGTGTTCTGAGTATCCTCTTCCGTACCCAGTAGGTGGATAGCTCTTCTCGGAGGGATAAGATGATCCTTTAGATGGATAATCGTAAATATAATCAGCAGACGATGGTGGTACATTTAGATTTTTACTGTATGCATGATCGAAATGATGAGGTGAAGAATATATTACTTCATGCTTATCTAAATGATAAAGAAAATGTATGAATTACTATTTATTATATTTATATTCATGGGCTAATGACCGAATGTACGCGGGTCATTCATAAAAAAGGTTCCCTATGTCGGTGAGAAAGAGTGTGACGTGCTGGGAGAAATCTGGCAACACTGCCTTACACATCAACTTTCCCTCTCTCCCCCACCACTTTCGCCTCGCTGCATAAGGCTGCATTGCTTAGTGTCGGTCTAGCAGCCTTTGAAGATGGAGGTCCCGATCTATGTTACTCTTGAACTTGCCTCGTTATAAACATAGCGTCGGTGCATGATCTTTCCGGCCTAAATCCTTGTTGTTCTTCTGCTGATGTTATAATTTCATTCGGTATGTTTGGTACTTTGGTTGTTAATTTTAATGTGATTATTTAAATTAATTCCTCTGTAATTCTCCGGGTCGAGTCCGATTTTTCTCCCTTTTTGAAGAGGATGCTTGCTTGATCTCCACTCTTGTGGTATTCTATTTTGTTCTATTGTTTTTTGGATTAGTTATAATGGTTGTTTGGTAATACAGTAGACTCTCTCTATAACGAGAACTGAAATGGCAGACTAATTACCTCGTTATAAGCGGATCTCGTTATATCACACAACAATAATATTGTGCATATATTATATGAATATATAGTTTTCTAAAACATTAACTTCCTATAAATAGTGAAGCCATTCGGAGCAATATGCTATACAGGGTGTAACAAAAATGCAGGTCATAACTTAAATCACATATTTTGGGACCCAAAATAGTTCGATTGAACTAACTTACCTTAGTACAAATGTGCACATAAAAAAGTTACAGCCTTTTGAAGTTACAAAATGAAAATCGATTTTTTCCAACATATCGAAAACTATTAGAGATTTTTTATTGAAAATAGACATGTGGTATTCTTACAGTAGGGACAATTTAAAAAAAATAATTACAGTGAAATTTTTACAGCCCATAAAAATTTTATGGGGGTTTTGTTCCTTTAAACCACCCCAAATTTTTGTGTACGTTTCAATTAAATTATTACTGCGGTACAATTAGTTAAACAAAATGTTTTTAAAACTTTTTTGCCTCTTAGTATTTTTTCGATATGCCAGTTTTTATCGAGATGTGGCTTCTTTTTTAATATGTTTACATAAAAATTTTATGGGGGTTTTGTTCCCTGAAACGCCCCAAATGTTTGTGTGCGTTCCTATTAAATTATTATTGTGTTGCCATTAGTTAAATACAATGTTTTTAAAACTTTTTTGCCTCCTAGTTTTTTTTCGATAAACGATTTTTTCTCGAGATATTAATATGTTTCAAAAAATACCTAAAAAAATCTAAATTCCAAATAAATTTTCAAATTTTCATGTTATTACCAGGTCTCTATAATCTTACTTACTATATATAAATTTGTGTTGGATTTTACAAATGGTCAAAATCGGAGCACACTAGTTCGCTCCCGTGGTCAAAAAATACTTTTAATTATATACTAGTTCGCTCCCATGGCTAAAGCGGATTAAATATTTATCTACTAAGTTCTAGGAGAATTAATATCGGCAAAATTGGTTCTGTGATTTTTGTATTTTATATAGAAATTATATTAAAATATTATTTGTTACATATTTATTTATAAGATAGTTGAATTAGATTATTTGTATAAGATTCACTTCATTTTGGTTCCTATTTTGAAAAATCTTAGTATGTAAGAAATTTTGGTTTCTAATGGCCGGGGCGATCTTACCTGTGATCCTTTTCTGTCGGGTATTAAAATCTGACCGCTGGAGCGAACTAGTACATGCCCGTCAAAATATTTCGATCCCGACACCAATATGGTAGAAGGGAATTTGATTATATATATAAATAACTCGATAAATGCTGACTTAACAAAAAATTACAGAGACAAAAAAGTTTTAAAAATATTTAGTTTAAATAATGGTACCACAATAATAATTTAATTGGAACGTACACAAATATATGGGGGGGGGGGGGGGTTTACATAAAATTTTTATGGGGTGCACAAATTTAACTTTTTTTTTTAAACATATTCCTGCTATAAGAATGCCGTTCCGGCTATAAATTATTTTATGTACACATTTGTACTAAGGTAAGTTAGGTTCAATCGAACTATTTTTGTTCCCAGAATATGTGATTTAATTTATGACCTGTATTTTTGTTACACCCTGTATATTGTTTCCTCGACAATAAGGCTTCGCTATCATAAATTGTAAATTTTCTTACAATATTCGATATCGGTCGGTAGATAAACACAACAGGAAGAAGTTTATTGGATTTTAGTGGATTTTATTACAGCACTATCCTCGATAACCGCATAGATCAGAGGTTCCCAAACTATTTTTTCTCGTAGACCACTTTCAAAAATATACTGGTTTCGGTGGACCCCCTGCTGCTACATTTTTACCATACTTCCAATGAAAAAAACATAGGGGGGGGGGTAAAAATAAGATATTGAAGGTCTCTTCTTTTCTCAAAATATCATTTTAAGCGATTTTTCAGTGATTTGGAATCTATTTAAACAAATTTTCATTTTTTATCGTAAATTATCAATTGAAAAAATAATGTTTTAATAGAAGGGAGTCCAAAATATTATTATTAGGCATTATAATAAGTTTTTTGTTTTAAAAACAAGTTGTTGATCAAACTTTAGCGTAGAAAACGTTAAAATACTGTTTTTTCCATTTTCCTCCATTCCCAAAATACATGTTCTTCTATTTGGCTGAAAATTTGCCCACAGATAGCCAAAGCACAGGACTTGGATAGTTTTACAATACAAGAAAAGTTACATGCAATAAAGAGTCAACATTATATAGTACAGTAGGGTTAGCATTTGATCTTGCATGCCCCAGCTACCCAAGCAAGATTCTATTTTTCTAATCTTAAGGGGGTCAACAGTAGTGTAAATTTAAAATCGCGAATAAAGAAGAACCGTTTTTGCTCAATATCTCCGCCATATTTAACTTTTCGACAACAAGTGTACGGACTGAAGTTGTGAAAAATATAATTTCCTATAATTTATTCTATTATAAATTTTTTCTGTGCCGTCGATATTTTCCGAGTTATGGGGGAAAGAGTGACAGTTACAGCATAATTATTGAATTATCTCGTTTATTATTAGTTTTATAACAAAAATGTACCTATACAAAAATGGAGAGAATTAAATTTTATACAATTTTGATCTCTTTCATGTTTTTGCTAAAATCAATATTTCAGGTGGAGACCGGCCCTGGCAAGTTATGGTAAAGTTGTAGTGATATTGTACTCCTAGTTTTTACTAAAAACAAGTGGTATTATTAAATAGTTTTTTAAAACTAAAGTGTTTATCTACTAGATACTACTACGTAAGTCATCTATACGTAATTATTAGTTTATTATTGTGAAAAGAAAACGTCAAATAAGAAAAATACACCAACGTACAATCATTTTGTGAGGTTAGCTAGCATGCGGTTGGTTTGTCACTTACCAGAGTCGGACTTAAGCTTTCGCCACCGCAGCTTAAAATGTCTTCACACAATGTAAACACACCTTCCGATCTAACCAGTCCAGTAAATCAACGTTCAAATATCACAAACAGTTATGCTTCAGCCGCTTCACAGTCTTTTCCGAGTAAGACCCAAGCAATTGTATTTAGTTGTATCGATAATGCTAAACTGCAGGATTATTTAATTCCTTTGGGCACAATCATCAACCCAAAAAATATTATATTTTCATCTAGATTATCTCATAATAGAATCTGCATGTATTTAGCAAACAAAACCGTAGTAGATAATTTCATGACACAACATGGCTCCATAAAAGTACTCGGCGAAGTTGTAACAGCACGGAGACTTGTCTCTCCAGCAGAAAGACTAGTCTTGTCTGGTGTATGCCCGTCAATTCCTCATCAAGTATTAGTTGAAGAATTACAGAATATCGGTTTAAAGCTTATTTCCCCAATAACATTTCTGAAAATTAGCTCCACTCTTCCCGAATATAGTCACATACTGAGTTTTCGGAGGCAAGTTTATGTAAGCCCTATAACATCAGCAATTCCAGATTCTATTCTAATAAATTTTGACCAAACACCTCACCGCATATTTTTGTCACAAGGTACACTCACCTGCTTTATTTGCAAAAATACAGGACACATATCATCCCAATGCAATAACAGTTCAGTAACGGAATCAACTCATATTGAGTCAAACAATGAAGTACCAAATCCAACAGATCCAACAAGTATATTACACAAGGTACCAAACACTCAGCAGTCATCAAGTTATCCATTATCAAATCCGAGCATATCACCTACACCTACAAATCTTCACGACCAAGAAATTACTAATACTCCTACTCATAGCAACACTTTCAATCAACCTCATTCAGCGGCAATACCGTTTTCACAAACTTCGAAGGCAAGACCCTCCAATCTATCAGCACCTTTTCCATTAGATACAACTGCAGAAAACTCTAATAAAACTGATACATCACCACAATTTTCTGAAACAACCATTTCAACCAATCTTACAAATAAAACCTCAAGCTCGACTTCTGCCACTACCAATGAGTTTGCTCCAGTACCTCCAAATGTAATAAAGCCACAGCATCTAAGTGAAAACTCTAATAGCACTTGCGAAAACGCAAGTTCTTCCATAAAACGCAGTATTGGTGAGATCGATACGCCTCCTTCAGACTCAGCAATTTCATCACAAAATCTGTTTGCAAAACCCAAATCATCTAAACCAAAAAAACCGCGCTCATCTAAAGTCCCATCTACACGGGTAACTCTTGAAAATTTTATTGATAATCATACCCCACCATTCGTTTTAAATTACCACCAATTGTCTTTACTTATTGATAATGTCCAAGGCTCCCCCGACACTATTAGCGTCGTTAAAACATTTACAACTGATATGGCTGGTTTACTCTATCTTTTACAAAGCAGCTATCAATATGCAAATGATAGATCTACAAAAACCAAGTTTACAAAACTTCAAAAGAAACTACACAACTATTTAGGGAATGAGATTTCTGACTTAGACAGTGACTCTTCTGTAGACAATTGTTCAGTATCATCTAACTCCGAATCTGTTAACAACATTCAACGCGATACTTCAATGGAACATTGATAGATTTTTCCATCGTCTCCCTATGCTACAGCTTCTTTTATCTGAATATTCTCCAGATATTATTTGTCTACAGGAGACAAACTTAAAGACCAATCAGTTGTACAATTCAAAACATTTCACTTGTTTACCCCCAGCATGTAACACATATTCAGCTGAACTCTACGCCATATACCGCGCTGTGAAACTTCTTAACGAGTTTACACTCACAAAAGCCCTGATCATAACAGATTCCCTTAACTCTCTAAACTCATTAATACATATTTTTCCGAAACATCCTTTTGAAAAGTTGCTACAATACCAGCTTTCCCAAGCTCATGAACATGGAAGAAGCGTCCAATTTTTATGGGTTCCCTCACACGTCGGAATAATAGGAAATGAAGAAGGTGACAGGACCGCACGAGAGGCAATTTTAAGTGATTTTTCAGAGCCGATAGACAAGTGTGTTTCCAGTGACTTAAAATCTTATTTTAAAAATAAAGTGTTGTTTTTGTGGCGAAATGAGTGGTTTCAAACTAATTCCAAGCTAAATAAAATTAAAAATAATGTGTCTCAGTGGCTCCCGTCGTCACGCAATAGACGAGAACAAATTGTGGTTACGCGTTTGTTTACGTCTAGGTCATATAAGATTAACGCACTCTTACCTATTCACAAAGAAAAATCCACCTATATGTGATCAGTGTAACGTCCGATTAACAGTCGAACACTTTTTAACAATATGTAGTAAATATGACCAAGAAAGACAGCGCTACAAGATCCCAAACGCTCTACCACAGGCTCTAGGTCAAAACTGTTCCTGTGACAATAATATAGTTAATTATCTCAGATCCAGAAACATTTTGTACAATCTGTAATTGTTTAATTTTGTTATTTATATTTTGTTCCGTCGCTAATAACCTTTTGGTGGATGCGACATATTTTTCTAATAAAAAAAAAAAAAAAATATTTCAGGTAGTACGTATGCTGTAAAGGCGCAAGCATAAGCCCTGATGGATTTGATAGAAGTGGTTTTTGTTCAATATCTCCGCAATTCTCAACTTTTCGACAAAAATGGTAGGAACTGAAATTGATCCAAGTAAATTGTGTTTACAATCATTATTATAATTTTCTTAACCATTTTTTTTGTATGGTCGATATTTTCCGAATTATTTGTACTTATTACAGTAAACGCCTATATTTTTGACTCTGATATTATTCCACGTATTTTTTTTGTATTGTAAAACGATAAAAATTCTTTTAATCACTTGAAGTCCTGTGTTTTGGCTATCTGTGGGCAAATTTTCAGTCAAATCGAAAGACATGTGTTTTGGGAATAGAGGAAAATGTAAAAAACGATATTTTAATGTTTTCTATCCTAAAATTTGATCAAAAACTTGTTTTTCTATCCTAAAATTTGATCAAAAACTTGTTTTTAATCAAAATAACTTGTTATGAATCATTAAAATAACATTTTTGAGTCACTACTATTAAAATAATATTTTTTTCATTGATATTTTATAATAAAAAAATGCAAATTTGTTTAAATAAATACCAAATCGCTATAAAATTTTCGTGGACCCCCACTTGCAACTTGTGAACCCCCATTTTTATTTCACGCCAACGTGGACCCCCGTTGAGTCCCTCGTGGACCCCTGGGGGTCCACCTGGACCACTTTGGGAACCACTGGCATAGATGTTGGCGATTTATGTATACAGGTAGTTGGTATATTTATTTATAGCCATTACAGCGCTAAAAACAGATAAAGATACATATTTAACGATTTAATTTTTCCTCATTATAACCAAATATGCCTCGTTATAGAGGTGTTACAGTTCAATACGAATTTCATGGGACATCTAGTGTCCCTCATTATAAGCGAAACCTTGTAATAGCCGTGTTCGTTATAGAGAGAGTCTACTGTATCTGGTCTTCCATACTTTTGAAGTTCATTCGATATTCTGTCCTCTCCTGCTAATTTTCTATTTTTTAAATTTTCTTAATAGACCAGGACGGATCTGTTTTGAGGTGGATGTTCGAGGTGGCATTCGGATTGTTGCAGATAAAGTTAGGTGACAACTTCAATAATTATTATAATTGACTTATGCTCCTTCTCAAATATGCCCGGAACATTAATAAAAAAATTAAAAAATTTCGAAAAATATCGATTTTTTCTACTTTCATTGCATATAACTTTAAAACGATTCATTTTGGAACAACGTCGTTGGGCAATAAATAGAAAATAAGGGGGCAAAAGACTGTTTTTATTCAATGTTTTTCAACCACTTTGGTTGCATTTAGAACCTTCATAATTGACTTAGAAAATTCTTACAACATACTTAAACCGTCCACCAAATTTCATTAAAATCGACTTAATAGATTTTGCATAACAATTTTGCAATCTAAATTTTTTTTAAAAAAGTTCAAATGTTTTAGAAACTTTCTGAACAAAAAGTATACCATTTAGAAGGTTGCTAATTTTTTTGCATACTTTACAGAATTAAAATCTGGACAAAGGATTATTAAGGCGGCCTCAGCACTGTTTTAAAGTTATAAACAATATTTTGGCTTATAAACAAATACAGTGAGGACGGTTCAGTTGGAATAAATTCATTTTCTTGAAAATGGAAGACTCTGGAGATAAATCCCGAAACAGATCGACTTTTATTTTTAAATTATAATTTTTTGGCATAAATATCATACTAGTGACGTCATTTATCTGGGTGTGATGACGTAATCTAAATATTGGAACTAATTTAATTCAATTTTTTTTTATTTAAACCCTGTATAAATAGTTATGTTAATGTTTATATTAGTGAATACAAAATTGAATAGCCTTTCGATTGATCTATCACACGGCACCTATTCTCATTTAAAAAAATAATCGATTACGTCATCACGCCCAGATGGATGACGTCACTAGTATGATATATATACCAAACAATTAGAATTTAAAAATAAAAATCGGCCTGTTTCGGGATTTATCTCCAAAGACGCATATTCTCGAGAAAATGAATTTATGCCAACTCAAACGTTCTCACTGTATTTGTTTATAAGCCAAAAAATTGTTTATAACTTTCTGTAACTTTATATAACTGATTTCAATTCTGTAAAGTGTATTAGATAGGTAGAGAAATTTTTTATATGTAAAAAAATTAGCAAACTTCTAAACGGTCTACATTTTCTCCAGAAAGTTTTTAAAAAATTTCAACTTAAAAAAAAAATAGATTGCAAAATTATTCTGCAAAATCTATCAGGTCGATTTTAATGAAATTGGTGACCGATTTAAGCATGTTGCAAGAATTTTTCTAAGCGAATTAAAAAAGTTCTAAGTGCAACCAAAGTGGTTGAAAAACATTGAATACAAACAGGCTTATTTTGCCCCCTTATTTTGTATTTATAGCTATTTTGCAGAAAGGGTATTAATATAAGATATTTTTAACCAGTCGTTAATCATATAAAATTCAATTATCTTTATTTTATTTCCCTACGACTTTGTTCCAAAATGGATAGTTTTAAAGTTATAAGCAAAGAAAGTAGAAAAAATCGATGTTTTTCGAAATTTTTAAATACTTTAGTTTTTTATTAATGTTCCGGGTATATTTGAGGAGCATAAGTCAATTATTATTGTTGAAGTTGTTACCTAACTTTATCTGCAAAAATCCGAATGCCACCCGCACATCCAAACATAGACCTTTTTTCACAGATCCGCCCTGGTCTTTAATGTGTATAATAACAAGTATTTCTGTATTTCTTCTAGCTCCTAACCGTTTGGGATGTTGGAAATCATATTGGAATCATATCACAATCGTAAACTTGCTCGCTGCGGCTCGAAACAGTCCCGTTGAGGTTCTTATTAAACCATGTTCTCAAATTCCGCAGCCATGATATTCTCCTTTTACCAGGTCCTCGCTTACGTTTGACTTTACGTTGCAATATGGACTGCATCAGGGAGTAACGGTACTGATTTCTCATAAAGTGTCCCAGATACTGCAATTTTATGCGTTTGATGGTAAACAAAATCTCCAGTTCCTTCTTCATTCTTTCTAGAACTTCCTTGTTCGTGATCCTTGCTGTCCATTATATTCTCAGCATTCTTCTATAAAGCCACATCTCAAATGCTTCTAATTTTTTAATAGTGGTGTCTGTAAGCGTCCATGCTTTCGCTCCGTACAATAATACAGAGAAAACATTACATCTCAACTAAAATCATAACATTTCTGTACATTTAAATATAATTATATACTTACTACTTCCTTTCATGTATTCAGCCAGTTTAAAGGCAGCAAATACTTTTCCAAATATGAATGTAATCGCCCAGATGGATCCAATCACCAAAATAGCTTTAAATTTGAAGGCCAGGAACGCCAAAAAGTAAAACTTCTGTACTAAAATATAATTTTTACAATTATAGGATAGTTGGCTGCAATAAGAAGCTCATTACAATTGGAAATATTCAAACAGCAGGTAACGTGGGACCACAAGGCTATAAATAAACCATCGCCGTACACATGAAGTTGAAACCAATAACGCTTTATTTTAAAATTCCGAGTGATGTACATTGTACAATTTGTTTAG
The DNA here is from genome assembly GCF_917563875.1 of Diabrotica virgifera virgifera. Lineage (NCBI taxonomy): Eukaryota > Metazoa > Arthropoda > Insecta > Coleoptera > Chrysomelidae > Diabrotica > Diabrotica virgifera. The sequence continues at coordinate 68,542,121 of NC_065446.1, read as the reverse complement.
TTAAATGTAGTTTTATGAAAGATCCAATAAAATGTTACAATTTCTGGGACAAGTAATAAGGGGGAAGCGATATGAAATGCTAATAATGATAATACAAGTAAAGGTAAGAGAAGCAATAATTATGGAAGAAGAAGAGTGTCATGGTTGAAAAATTTATGGGACTGGTTTAAATACAGTTCAATAAAACTCTTCAGAGAAGCGGTAGATAGAATAAAGATAGTGATGATGGTATCCAACCTCCGACTGGCAGACGGCACTTAAAGAAGAAGGTATGTGATCCCATAAAAAGTTGTTAAAATATCATACATGGATAGGGTTACCAAACAAGAAGTCTGGCAAACATTATCAAAAGCTGGTTGATAAAATAAAGATACAAAAACTTATTGTCTTTAATCATTTTCATTTTTGCTGGTTATCCACATCGGAACTTTTTTTTATAAATTCTATATTCAATATACAGGGTGTTTCATTAATAATTGTCCATATAGTAACTGGAGAAACCTTAGCACAAAATACGAAGATTTAACCTAAAACACTTAAATAAAATGTGGTTCCTTACTGAGTTACAGGGTGTTTTATCTAAAAATTTAAAAACTATTTTTGCTCGGCATTTTAAAACTATTCGATGTATCCTTTTCATACTTGGCAGGAAGTATAAGTACTCTACAAACTCCTTAACTATGTTAAACAAACGTTTCTGGCTATTACCATAGGCGTACGACGGGGGAAAGTGAATGTTTGACCCTTTCCAAATTCTACGCCACTAGCGGAATTGCTATTTTAGTTAAATTTTTGGATTCTCCAATACTTTCCATGAAAATATACTCTTTATTCGTAACGGAAAGTCGTTAGTTTTCGAGATCTTTGAAGTTAAAAATGAAACGACACGGTTATTTTGATTAATGTATTGTGTCGCTTCATTTTTAATTTCAAATACCTCGAAAACTAATAATTTTATCGTTACGAATAAAGAGAATATTTACATGAAAAGTATTGGAAAATCAAAAAATTACACAAATTACATTAGACTTTGGGAAGGGTCAACCAGCCACTATCCCCTGTCGTACGCCTCTGGTAGTAGCTAGAGACGTTTATTTATCTTAATTTAGTATGGTGTACAATACCTACACTTTTTGTCGAGTATGATAAGGATACGACAAATGGTTTTAAAGTACTTCTTCTTATGGTGCCTATCCGTTACGGATGTTGGACACTAACATGGCTATTCTGACTTTGTTGACTGCTGCCCTGAAAAGTCCGGTAGTGGTTAAGTTAAACCATTTTCGCAGGTTATGCAGCCAGGATATCCTTCTTCGTCCTGGACCTCTTTTCCCATGCACTTTACCTTGAAGTATGGTCCGAAGTAGGTCATATCGTTGTTCATTGCGCATTATATGGCCCAGGTATTCCAGTTTGCGACGTTTTATGGTTACGACTAGTTCGCGTTCTTTACCCATTCTATGTAGAACTTCTTCGTTGGTAACTCTGTCTATCCAGGAAATCCTCAACATGCGTCTATAGCACCACATCTCAAATGCTTCGAGTCTCTTCAGTGATGCTTTAAAGTACTGGGTACAAATAATTTTTAAATTTTAATCATATGAATCATATCATAAATTAATCAAAATAACTGTGCCGTTTCATATTTCACTTCAAATATCTCGAAAACTAATGCCTTTATCGTTATCAATGAAGAGTATATTATTTACGTATAAAGTATTGGAGAATCTAAAAATGGCACTAAAATAGTAATTCCTCCAGTGGCGTAGAATTTGAGAAGGGTCAACCATTCACTATCCTCTGTCGTACGCCTCTGGTAGTAGCTAGAAACGTTTGTTTATGATAATTTAGTAGGGTGAATAGTAGTCGCAATTTTTGTTAAGTATGAAAAGGATACGTCGAATAGTTTTAAAATTATGAGCAAAAATAGTTTTTAAATTTTTAGATAAAAACCCTGTAACTCAGTAAGGAATCACATTTTATTTAAGTGTTTTAGGTTAAATCTTCATATTTTGTGCTAAGGTTTCTCCAGTTACTATATGGACAATTATTAATGAAACACCCTGTATAAGTACCAGTAGGACTAAAGATGAATATTGAGAAAACTTGGGTAATGTTAGCTGAAGAGGTAGATATTACTTTTGACCATAGGAAGATTGAAAACGTAGATGAAAATATACCTACTTAGGACATAAAATAAAACAAGGCAAAAAACTCAAACTACAGAAATAACAAGAAGAATAAGAATAACTTGGATAGCAGTAGGTGAACCAAGCTTTCTTATAAAAAATCCAAAAACTCAGTCAATTTAAAACGAAAGGTTTTTGACACATGTATCTTTCCTGTCATGACTTATGGAATGGAGATCATGATTTACTAACCAATCTCTCAATAGACTCAGAACAACTCAAAGAGCCATTGAGAGACTTATGATAAATGTAAGCTTAAGAGATCATATTATGAGAAACGTAGATCTAAGAAGAAGAACCAAAGTAAAAGCTGTTATCGAAGCTACCGTAAAATATCCAAAAAAGAAAGGGAAGAGAAGTGGCCACAGAGAATAATACAATGGCGACCAAGAGCACATAAACGAGAAATATGAAGACACCCAGAAAGATGGATAGATGATAAGGAGATGGCAGAAGCAGACTGGCACCAGATAACTCATGATAGGCGAATATGGAAAATAAAATTGCAGGCCTATGTCCAGGAGTGGACCTGAAGAGACTTCTAAAGATTTAATAAATTCCGTAAGACGATCTCTATCTTTTAAAGTTTTTTAAATTACCACTTATACAAGGTAGCGAGAAAAACACAGTAATTTCTCAGAAATCGTTGGAACGATTTTTACAGATTTTGGTGGGTAAAGGTTTTCTAATACGGCCGATATTATAGTGGTAATTACATTGTTGTCAAATATTCCGTTTTTCTGGAAATCTAATGAACTTTCTTATTTCAAATAGAACAACCTGTACATTTTTTGAGTTTTGACGTCCTTAAGAAATACTGATCATTTTTCGTGTTATATTTACTATGCCATAATTTCCGAGTTATTGCTACATTTATTAAAAACATTTTTTTTAAACCAATTATAAAAATCAAATTTTTCGGCCCGGATAGACATTATTTTAGGTTCTTTGGATCATTGGGAACAAAAAAGATCTTTTGTAACTTTTCTTTAAAGTTGCCGAGTTATAAACAATGAAAAACTGAAAAATATCGAAAAATTACGATTTTCAAGATTCAAAAACACACTTAAAAAATAATTTTTGAAATTACAAAGTACCCCAAGATCAAACCTTCTTTTATCAGATCCCTATAAGAATTTTTGGCACGTTTTATTCTAAAATATTGTTTTTTTTTAATGAAGCGCATATGAGAGGACGGGCGATCGGGTTGCTTTAACAACTAGAAAAGAGTGTTTTAAAATGCAATAAGCCCAAATTACTTATCGACAACTGATAAAATAAGGTTTGATCTTGAATTTAGGCCCACCGTTGTTTCAAAAATAATATTTTTTACTTGTGGTTTTGACTCTAGAAAATCGTCATTTTTCGTTTTTTCAGTTTTAAATTGTTTATAACTAGGAAACGATCAACTTTAGACAAAAATTAAAAAAACCTTTTTTGTGTCCAATGACTCAAAGAACCTAAAATAATATTTATCCAGGCCGAAAAATTTGATTTTTAAAATTTGTTTAATTTTTTTTTAATAAATGTAGCAATAACGTAGATATGCAATAATGTAGATATAGGGAATATAACATAAAAAATAATCAGTATTTCTTAAGGACGTCAAAATGCAAAAAATATATAGGGTGTTCTATTTGAAATAAGAAAGTTCATTAGATTTCCAGAAAAACGGAAGATTTGACAAAAATGTAATTACCACTATAATATCGGCTGTATTAGAAAACCCTTACCCACCAAAATCTATAAAAATAGTTTCAGCGGTATCCGAGAAATTATCGTGTTTCCATAATTTCTCACTACCCCGTATGCTTAAATAAACAAAAGCTGCCTTAAAAATTATGTGGTACGTGAAAATACTTACAAATCAACCATTTGTGGCAATGCTTGTGTTTTTTAACTAACTTATGATTAGTACCAGCACAACTACAAAGCGCAATGATAGTAAGAAAAACAAAAACAATAAACACACTACGCATTTTAGTAAATCTTTCGGTTCAACTAAACATGCCGAAGAAAATATTTCTTTTTATAAGGATCTTTAAAATTTCTATATTTATTTTTCATTAACACTATGTCTCACTTTTGATTTTTATTTTTACACTTTTACTGTAGCCATTTTAACTAGACTTCGTGTTTAAAAAGCAATTATCAGCATTGTTAATAGACGGAGAGCTGGAGTCGAACAATTAGCGTCATAAGTAATTACTTACTCCATATTAATATGGAGTTTTTCTGCGAAATCCGTCCATTGTAAATTGATAATTATGATCCTTTGCAGGCTGACGGGATACTTCTTCTTCTTCTTCTTTAAGTACCATCACCGCGACAGAGGTTGGCAATCCTAATAGCTATTCGGACCTTAGAGACGGCTGCTCTGAAAAGTTCATTTGATGTACATCCTTACCATTCTCTCAGGTTGCGCAGCCAAGATATTCTGCGTTTCCTCATGCTTCTTTTTCCTTGAATCTTTCCCTGCATAATGAAGCAAGTTGTAACTCTCTCCACGTGTAATATGTCCAAGATATTCCAATTTTCTGGTTTTGATTGTATTTAAGACTTTCATTTCTTGATTCATCTTTCTCAGAACCTCTTTGTTTGTGACGTGTTCTGTCCATGATATTTTCAGAATTCTTCTATACACCCACAACTCGAATGATTCAAGTTTTTTCATTGATGCCGCATTCAAGGTCCAAGCTTCCATTCCGCATAACAAAGTCGAGAAAACGTAGCACCTAGCCAACCTTACTCTTAGCTCTAACTTCAGATCTCTTGTGCAGAGCACTTTTCTCATTTTGTTAAAATTCGCTCTAGCCTTTTCTATTTTAATTTTAATTTCCTGGAAGTATTCATTTGTGGAGTTAATCACTGTTCCAAGATATGTAGACCAGGGTAGAAAAATAAATATGAGCGATTTCAGGGTAAAAATCAATACAGGTATTTGAAGGTGCTAAATGGTAGGATGGATATAATTGATTAAAAATACATACAGAGGTACTCGTAAATCGACCTCATTTTTTTATAAAATAAGGCCAAAGTCAGAAAATATGGTTTTTTGCTTATAGCATTTTTAGTATCATATTTACAGCAAAAGTTGTTTTATAAAAGTTGTGTATCATGAAAAAATGAATAATTTGAATTTTTACAAGTTAAAATCCATAAAGAATTAACCGAGATAATTGCAAAAACCACGTTTTTTGTACTATTTTGTAAATGTTAACAACTTTTACCAAAAAGACCGTAAGGAACTTATTGTACCTTAATCATGAGAAAATTAAGTACCTTTATTAGCGTACAAAATTTTAAGAAGATATATTTGTTAGTTTACGAGTTATGTTAAATGTTTATCCCAGACATCGAATGTTTATACAATCATTGTTGCCCTAGGAGCATTTTCAGAGCTATTTGGCAAAGTGCAATGAATTCTTAAAAACACAAAGTACTAAGAAAGTTAAAAAAAGCATATATATGTTTTTAAATGTTATTAAACAAGTCGCTAAAAAAATGGTGAGTTTTTTCCTTATAAACAATTAGAATATCTTTGCCATTTTTTCTGATAAATAATTATAATTGACTGCATCAAAAAGGTGAAAAAAAACACACATTAAAAAAGAAAAAACAACTTTCTAGGACCAATTATAGTCAAGTTATTCTGTTTTTATTGAAAAATCTCATCTCTATTGTTTATAAATATTAACAGTTGAAATTTTTACAGAATGATAATAAATATCTATGTTTTATATTTCAATTGATAAGTACGGAATATCTTCTATTTAAAACGAGTTATAACCCTTTAAAGTGAAGTTACACACGCTGACTGAGCTGGGACCGTGTGATGGAGAAGATTGTCGGAGTCCAGTTTCGCGCGTTGAGATTTTGCTATAGAAAGTTCAATTTGGAGCGCTTGAAAAATTTTACAATATAGGCCAGGGTAATAAGACAAAAATATACCCTGTTCGTGACACTCGAGCAGCCAGGGTACTGAAGCGTTTTTTCGACAAGTAATACCTACAGGAACAAATTGTAACTATTTCCTGCGTAGGATCTGGCGGCCATTTTTATTTATAAATAATTAACTGTCAAAAAATGGCATTTCTCCCTTTTTTTTTCAAATCAATGGAAAACAGTGACACTTATGATTGTTTTAGTACAAATATCTTTGAGATTATGGAAAAAGCTTTAGAATGACATATTACAAAGTTTGATATACTCATTTATTGTTAATATAATTCCGAAAAAAGGTCGAAATTGCAAAAAAAAATATTTTCGCAATAACTGTTGTAAAAATTAGTGTACAGGTTTGAAATTTTTGTCAAATGAGGGTTCTTTGGTGCTTAATATGTGATAAAGATTTCAAAGCGATTCATTAAAGTGTTTAAATTTTATTCGAATTGTTTATCTCAGAGAGCATTTTTTTTGCAATAACATAAGTCAGAAAACAATGAGGTTAGAACCATTCCACAGGTGTCAAATGGAAGACCATGAGCTATGTTTTTAACTTGGTTTAAAAAAACCGAATAAAAAATGCATTTATTAGTAATAAATAATTATGCAAAAGTATCGTAAATCTATCCTTATAAACTTTTTGGATGACTTTTTCCAAAAAAATTAACTTTTTTACCCTGTTTTCAGTGCACAACTACCAAGTAATGTTATTTATATCATAACTGATAAAAAATTGTAATAAATATATATAATTTCTTATATAACAAAATAAAAAGTTTATAAGGAAAGCTTTACGGTACTTTTGCATAATTATTTATTACTAATAAATGCATTTTTTATTCGCTTTTTTTAAATCAAGTTGAAAATATATTTCATGCTCTTTCATTTGACACCTGTGGAATGTTTCTAACGTAATTTTTTTCTGACTTATGTTATTGCAAAAAAATGCTCTCTGGGATAAACAATTTGAATAAAATTGAAACAATTGAATGAATCGCTTTGAAATTTTTATTACATATTAAGCACTAAAGAACCCTTATGTGACAAAAATTTTAAAGCTATACAATAATTTTTACAATAGATATTGCGAAATTAATTTTTTTTGCAATTCCGACCTTTTTTCGCAATTATATTATCAATAAATGAGTATATCAAACTTTGTAATACGTCATTTTAAAGCTTTTTCCATAATCTCAAAGATATTTGTACTGAAAAAACCATAAGTTTCACTGTTTTCCATTGATTTGAAAAAAAAGGGAAAAATGCCATTTTTTGACACTTAATTGTTTATAAATAAAAATGGCCGCCAGATCCTACGCAGGAAATAGTTACAATTTGCTCTTATAGGTATTACCTGTCGAAAAAACGCTTCAGTACCCTGGCTGCTCGAGTGTCATGGGAAAAACCTTATTACCCTGGACTAATATCTCGGTTTCCAGAGAACGTAGAGCCTTCATTTTTTTTTTTAAATTGGAGTAACTCGACGAAAGAATAGCAACTAACTAATTTTCATTTACCGGAAAAATCGGAAAATTATGGAAAATGCACTTTTTTATTCAACATGCATCTACAACGTTAACACATATTGTCATGAAATATTATAAATTTGTGAATAAATATTAAAATAAAATTATAGTATATACCTATTTATATACAGGGTGGAATTTTATTCGCCTCGGTGTCTGTACGGAAAACGACTTGATTTAAAAAAAATTCTTCATAGAAATATACCGGGCCATTAACACTGCAATATAAAAATAATGTGAATTATACAGGGTGCTTCAAAAAAGAGTGGTATATCAAAGATATATTTTTTATGGAACACCTTACACCTGATGAAATTTTTAAATTGCCCTTTATAAAGAAGCTAGACTATACCTAAGTACAGGGTTTTTTGATTTATTTAAATTTTTAGAAAAATGTAAAGATTTAGAAAATAAATAAATATGTGCAAATCTAAGAATCAGTTACAATTTTTTTCTTGGATCTTCATAATATACTATTCAGCATATTTAAACAGATGTTTATTTTAACAAAATTTATAATTAATTAATCGTACATTTTTAGATTTAAAAATTAATTAAAAACAAAAACGTTCTCAAATAAAAAAAAATATGTATAGATTATAATTATTCATCTTCGTTAATTCTACAGTTTTTGTACAGGTTCATTAATTTCTTCCACATTATCCATAATTTGAGGGGGGTATGGCAAAAATAAAACAGTGCGTACTTCCGGTGCTAACTTATGGAGCTGAAACACTAACGTTGACTAAAACATCAATAAGAAAATTACAAGTAGCACAACGAATACGAAATGATGAGTTGCGGCGAAGAACTGGAGTGGAAGACATCGTAAAGCGCATTACGAAGTTGAAGTGGAAATGGTCAGGACACGTCGCAAGACAAAGAGACAACAGATGGACAATGAAGATCTTAGAGTGGCGGCCAAGGGCGGACAAACGAAGTCGTGGAAGACCACCTACCAGATGGACCGACGATATTAAGAGAATAGCGACAAACTGGATTGCAGCTGCCCAGGACAGAGAAGGGTGGAGACATCTTGAGGAGGCCTATGTCCGACAGTGGACAAATTTGGCTGTGTGATGATGGTGATGATGATGATCCATAATTTCTTGAAATAAATCAATTGTACCGAGCTTTGCATAAATTGCAAAGATGACACTGGCGAAAAAAGTTGCTACAAACTTTTGACAGTTATTATAGATGACATAAACATAAATATTGCTTGCAACAATTATGGCATAATATAAACAATAATATCAAAAAACCCAAGCATATGGTCTTCAGTAAAATCATGACACAACCAGCACATATTAGTATAAACGGCATTCAAATTGAAAAAGTATCAAGTTACAAATACTTGGGAACTTTAATAAACGAAACTGGAGACCAAAACAATGAAATAAAAAGACGTATCGAAATTGCCAGCGCCACCTTCATAAGGATGAGAAAATTCTTCTGCAACAGAGATATAAGCATCCCTTTACGATTAAGAATGCTAAGAGTCCACGTATTTAACACGCTATTATACAGTGTAGTGGCCTGGACTCTCAAACAGAACAACATAAAAAATATTGAAAGTTTCGAGATGTGGTGCTACCGTCGAATGCTGAAGATAAGTTGGGTTGAAAGAATCACAAATCTTGAAGTAATACGAAGGATAGGAAGAGACCCAGAAATTTTGTTAACGATAAAACGAAGAAAACTCGAGTATTTGGGTCACCTGATGAGAGGTCATAAATACGCCTTACTTCAAAATATAATGCAAGGAAAAATAGAAGGAAAACGGAATCCAGGCCGCAGAAGGATGTCATGGATGCGGAATTTGAGAGAGTGGTTTGGCTGCACCACTAATGAACTTTTAGGTCAGCTGTAAACAAAGTCTTGGGTAGCCTTGATGATTTCCAATCTCCGATAGGAGTGGCACAAGAAGAAGAAGATATATGACGAAAGTGGAAGTTGAAGAAGATTTGTTTAAAAGAATTAGGGATAATGTTGAAGAAATAAGAAATTAATAAACCTGTACATAAACTGTGTAGAATTAACGAAGATCAATGATTATAATCTATACAAACTTTTTTTTTCAATTTGAGAAGATTTTTGTTTTCAATTATTTTTTTAAATCTAAAAATGTACTATTAAGTAATTATAAATTTTGTTACAATAAACATCTGTTTAAAAATGCTGAATAGTCTATTATAAAGATCTAAGAAAAAATTTGTCACCGGCTCTTAGATTTGTAAATATTTATTTTTTTTTCTAAAATATTATATTTTTGTAAAAATTTAAATGAATCAAAATACCCTGTACTTAGGCATAGTCTAGCTTATTTTTTTAAGAGCAATTTAAAAATTTCATCAATTGTAGGATGTTCCATAAAAAAATATATTTTTGATATATCACTCTTTTTTGTAGCACCCTGTATAATTCACATTATTTTTAGATTGTAGTATTAATTGCCCTGTATATGTCTATTATGAAGAAATTTTTTTAAATCAAGTCGTTTTCCGTACAGGCACCAAGGCGAATAAAATGAACCACCCTGTATATAAATAGATATATGCTATAATTATATTTTAATATTTATTTACAAATTTATAATATTTTATGAAAATATTTATCAAAATATATTAGTGTTAACATTGTAAATGAATGTTGAATAAAAAGGTTCATTTTCCAGAATTTTCCGATTTTTCCGGTAAATGAAAATTAGCTAGTTGTTATTCTTTCGTCGAGTTACCCAGATTTAAAAAAAATGAAGGCTCTACGTTCTCTGGAAGCTGAGATATTACAAAATTTTTCAAGTCCTCCAAATTGAACTTTCTATAGCAAAATCTCGACGCGCGGAACTGGACTCCGACAATCTTCCCCATCACATTGTCCCAGCTCAGTCAGCGTGAGTAACTTCATTTTAAAGGGTTATTACTCGTTTTAAACAGAAGATATTCCGTACTTATCAATTGAAATATAAAATATAGATATTTATTATCATTCTGTAAAAATTTCAACTCTTAATATTTATAAACAATTGAGATGGAAGTTTTCAAAAAAAAAGTATAACTTGGCTACTATTGGTCCTAGAAAGTTGTTTATTCTTCTTAAATGTATATTTTTTTATCGTATTTTTGATACAACCAATTATAATTATTTATCAGAAAAAATAACAAAGATATTCTAATTGTTTATAAGGAAAAACTCACCATTTTTTAGCGACCCGTTCAACAACAATTAAGAAACAAATATATTCTTTTTTTAACTTTCTTAGTATTTTAGTCTTTAAGAACTCATTGCACTTTGCCAAAATGCTCTGAAAATACTCCTAGGGCAACAATGATTGTTTAAACATTCGATGTCTGGGATAAACATTTAACATAACTCGTAAACTGATAAACATATCTTCTTGAAATTTTGTACACTAATAAAGGCACTTAATTGCCTCATAATCAAGGTACAATAAGTTCCTTACGACCTATTTGGTAAAAGTTATTAACATTTACAAAATAGTGCAAAAAACGTGGTTTTTTGCAATTATCTCGGTTAATTCTTTATGCATTTTTAACTTGTAAAAGTTCAGAATAATCATTTTTTCATGATACATAACTTTTATTAAACAACTTTTGCTGTAAATATAATACTAAAAATGCTATAGGCAAAAAACAATATTTTCTGACTTTGGCCCTTGTTTATAAAAAAATGAGGTCGATTTACGAGTACCTCTGTATGTATTTTTAATTAACTATATCCCCCCTACAATTTAGCACCTTCAAATACCTGTATTGATTTTTTCCCGTTTTTATTTTTCGACCCTGGACTAATGCCTACTATAAGGAAGGAGATCCTCGTTATGAGGATATTCGATATTCTCGTTATTTCTTTGCGTTTTAGATATTCTCATAAATATTGTCTTCTTGATGTTCACTGTTAGATCGTATTCTTGGCTATACATTGCTATTCTGTTCACCAGCCTCTGAAGATCTTCAAGATCTTCATCTTCGGCCAAGATGACAGTGCCATCTTCATATCTAATGTTGTTAATGGGAACTCTGTTTACCTTTATTCCAGCTGTTTTACCCTCAAGAGGATCTCTTACGAGTAGGCATTAGGAAGAATTGACAACAATACTCATCCCTGTCTCACCCCATGTCTAATTTGAATTTCCTGTAACAGCTTTTCATTAACACGTACTGTGTTAACAGGATAATGGATACAGGAAGTAGCAATCAGGAGTGAAAGTGGAAAATTAGTGCAGTCACTGAAGCTTTTCACCTCCGAATTGGTTGAACCTCCATCGATATGAATGATAATTGGTGAGTAGTTAGAGGATACCTCAAGAAACAAAAGTGACATGGTGCCAACTTAAGCTTTTACTCTGGGCGTAGATACCACCCCTTCTTGGGGGTAAAAATTATTTTATTAAAAATAACCCCACAGATCGGTAGATGGACACATTTTAAATAAAATTTGCAATATCTTGTTATTAAACTAAAACAATAAGTACGTTGTGAGTTATTAAAGATAAAATATTTGACTTTTTCGTGAAAAATGCAGTGATAAAGCGGGTTTTCATAAATAATTCAAAAACTATACCTAAGTTTTAACAAAAAAAAAAAATCTATTATTGCCCAAATTGAAGATAATAAAAAATCCAATCAATTTCTTACTTTAAAAACCTTTTGGAATTAATTAAAAGTGGGTTATACCTAGGTGACAGAATGTATATTTTTTTCAGCTAGTACTCAAATCTAAGTATTCAAGCTTAAATAACGGGAAAACGATGCATTTTATGAAATATACTTGTTAAACACTTGTCAAAGTACTCAAGAATACCTATCAAGCGAGCTCCGGATGAAGTTGATAGCATCAAAGCTAAGCAAGTCATGATGAAAATAAGAGAACCCTTTCGAATTTCTTAGGAAAAAGTGAAAAATAAAACATACGCTATTTCCACAAAAATTAATTAAAATTTGCAGTAGTTCCTATAAGACCTTCTTTATTTTAGCATAAGTAATAGCCTCAACAACTTTGACCGGTTTGGAAAGTATCTTTTTGAAAAAACAAATGTGATTTAAACAAATCATAACTTTTCAAATTTTCGGCAATTTCATTTTCTTTTGATAACTCCAAAATTAATCGATATACGTAAGAAATAATAAAACACCAAATTTTAGTTTTTTCTTTTCAGCAAATATTTTAATTTTTTATTATTTTTGTAGGTTAAAAAATAACCGATACAGAAACGTTTAAAACAAAGTTTACTGCGAGAATCATGTAACCGCTGCCCGTTACTATTTTATCTTAAAAAAATCAGGGATATAAAAGATTAAGTTTAATAAGTACTATTTTATAGCCCTTGAAACTACCTCTTAAACGCTTTTAGACAAACCTGATATCATAAAAATTAATGGAGTTAAAAAAAACAATAACATTTTTTTGGAAAAATTTTTGGAGCATAAATTTTGAAAAATTTTTGGAGCATAAATTTTAATGGTCTCAACTTCTTCGGGAGACTACTTGATATACATTTATATTGTATATTTCAAATGTATTTATATATTTCAAAGTACGTTAACAATTGTTTAGTAAGTACAGTAGGAAAAATGAAAGAATACCCATGAACGAACATGTAAAACACGCTGTATTTTCCTGTCACCGTGTCACACAAAAAATTGGCCAGCGCAAGTACATGTAATAATTATTATTACATGTACTTGCGCTGGGCAATTTTCTTTGTGACACGGTGACAGGAAAATACAGCGTGTTTTATATGTTCGTTCATGGGTATTCTTTCATTTTTTCGACTGTATATGTCATAAAATGCATCGTTTTCCCATTATTTGAGCTTGAATACTTAGATTTGAGTACTCGCCGAAAAAATACACATTCAATTAACTCACTTTAAATTAATAGGAAAAGGTTTTTCAAGTAAGAAATTTATTCGATTTATTATTAACATCAATTTTAATAATAATACGTTTTTTGTAAAAAGTTATGGTTTGTGAGTTATTTATGAAAAGCCGCTTTAAAAGATGCATTTTTGCACGAAAAAGTAAATTGTTTCACCTTTAATAACTCAAAAAATATTGATTTATTTTAATAGCATGATATAATATATTTTTCTTAGAATTTCGCCCTCCATTGATTTGTTGGATTATTTTTAACAAAATAACAAATGGTATCGGGAATACCTATATACCGATATCGGGAAAGCCGAGAACAGGGTAAAAACGCAAGTTGGCACCATGCCATTTTTGTTCCTTGAGGTATACTCTAGCGACTCACCAATTTTCATGAAAATTAGTGATGAAAACCTTCGATAATTGAACTAATTTTCCACTCTCACCCCTTATTGCTGTATCCACTGAGGTGTAAGCTTGCAAGGGATCATAATTATCAATATACAATGGACGCATTTCACAGGAAAAACTCCATATTACTTACGACAATGATTTTTCGGCTCCAGCTCTTAGTCTATAATGTTAAATATTACTGTTTATTATCTTTAGGTGTGTGTTTCTACTTGTTAATGCAAAAAATAAAAATTAATGGCAGATGATACAACATAATTAATAACATTTTGCATTGAATAAATATACTTTGACCACGATGCGGTAGGAATGTACCATAAAACCAATTTTTATTAGTTTTATGACATAAAGAAAATAGTCAATATTCACTATTTTTTATTACCACTCTTCCAATATATTAAACATTGACAGAAAGCTTGCATTTTTTAACCCATTTTATTAGTATGCCGTGACAATCATCTACTGATTGCAAAGCAGTTTCTTGAATAATTTTACTAATAATTAAAAAGAAGATTTGAAAAATTAAGATGAAAAGTCTGTAAATCTACCAAAAGTGCAATAATATGTTGAAATTACATCCTTCAATTTTTTGACAGGAAAAAAATTAAAGACTTTTACGGCCTTTTTCTTTATTGTCTTTAGTGAATTTTCTAATAATTTTTCTATTCATTGCTTATCATGGTTTTGTGGACTTTTGTATGGTTTGTATAGAAATCTTCTACTACCCTCATTCCAGTTCTTCTCTGTTGGTGGTAATATATGGGGCTGAAACGTGGACCTTATCTCAAAATGATAAAAGATTTCTTGGTATTTTTGAGAGAAAAATTCTTAGAAAGGTTTTTGGGGGCGTAAATGAAAATGGGCTATGCCATGGCGTCGAAGATATATGTTTGAACTATATCAGTTATACACCGATACAGATATTCTGAAATTCGCTACAGTTCAGAGACTTAGATGGTCTGGACACATTGCTAGGATGTCAGATAACGAATATACGAGAAGATTAATAATATTAGTTTCCTGTTTTATACCGCTAATGCGGCTTTGGGATTATAGCAGGGTAGTCTGCTATATCTAGGGCCTACGGTATACAAGGAAGGTAACAGGGCCAGTTCTACGCTTCAACCGCCTATTATTACCCCTGGGTTTACCCAATAGTCTAGGCGCCAGAGGGGTCACCGTGTCCTTTTCAAGTGAAATAAGCTAGTGAAAAAAGTCCACAAGTGAAAAAAAAGTGAAATAAGCTACATTCAATAAAATTATATGTGTCTAAAATACATAATTTTATTGAATCCATTACATTAAAATGCAAATAACTTGAAAACTACTTACTCTATCGCATTGAGATAAAAGGATGGTTATTTACGTAAAAAGTAACAATCAAAAAAACATGCTGAAATGACTATTGAGACAGTGGCGTAGATTGTAAGGGGGAAAGGGGCGAAAAAGAAGTATATATCCCTACAGCACGTCTCTGGTAACATGGTAACAGCGGAAAACTATATTTTAACACTAGTTAAAGTATCCTAACATGTTTAAACTTTGTGTCAAGTTTGAACAAAAAATATTAAAAGGTGCTTTAACAATGGACTAAAATCCTTTTAGAACATTTGTAATAAAACACTCTGTATTTCGGTAAGGAAGAATATTTTTTTATTTAAGTGTTTTGGGTTAAATTTTCGTATTTTGTGCTAAGGTTTCTCCAGTTACGATATACAATTGTTAATGAAATACCCATACCCTGTATATCAGGGGTGGGCAAATACTTTTAAGCGCGGGCCAAAATGAAATTTTCAAAATGTCTCCCGGGCCGGAGACCTATAGATCTTTCTCCGTCCAAGAAAGTTTTTTGACATAAATACTATAAGTATCATTTTAAAGCATTTGGACAAATACATTTGACTGTTAATAATAAATAATAGTAATAATCAATTGTCTTGCTTGTGTGTACATGCGAACAATTTGTTCTCAGTTCTTCTTCTTGTTCTTCTTCTTCTTCTTCTTCTTCTTCTTCTTCTTCTTTTTATATAGACATTACTCTGTCTGTTTTTCAATGTGCTTCCAGTAAGTTGTCATTCCATCTTTTTCGTGGTCTTCCCACTGATCGTCTTCCTATTGGGGAACCGTCTCTCGCCATCCTTACTACTCTATTTGTTGTCATTCGGCTTATGTGGTTGTTCCATTCTACCCTTCTGCTTTTCACCCAGTTATTAATGTTGTCCACCTTGCATCTCCTTCGTATATCTGCACTTCTAGCTCTATCCCACAGCGTCTTACCATCGATTTTTCTCAATGTTTTCATCTCTGCTGTTTCTAGCATTCTTTTTATCCTTTCTGTATCAGGTTGTGTTTCTGACGCGTATGTCATTATTGGTCTGATGACTGTTTTGTAAATACTGCCTTTAACTTCTTTTCCGAGGTTTTTATTTCTCCATATTGATTCATTCAGACAACCTGCGGCTCTGTTTGCTTTATTCACCTGATCTTCCACTTGTGTTTCGAGTTTGCCGTAGCTGCATAGTGTGATGCCTAGATATTTAAACTCCATGACTTGTTCTATTATTTGACCCTTCAGTTCTAATTTACACCTTATTAGATCTGCTGTTATAACCATGCATTTGGTCTTTTTTGGGGAAATTGACATGTTAAATTTTCTAGCGGTTATATTAAATTCGTGCAGCATACGTTGTAAATCATCTTCACTTTGAGAGATTAGGGTTGCGTCGTCTGCATAGCAGATTATTTTAAGTTGTTTTTCTCCCATTTGGTACCCTTTTTTTGTTCTTACTTTTTATAATATTTCGTCCATGATCAGGTTGAACAACAGAGGACTCAGGGAATCTCCCTGTCTTATCCCTTCTCAGCTTCAATTATGGTCAGTTAGTTCTTCATCTACTTTTACTTTTATTGTTCTGGTAGATATTTTCGATCGTTTTAATTATTCCTAGAGTTCTCAGTTAAATTACGAAATTTTTAATATGGTCCATTATATTAAGCCATAAGAGCGATCCAGATAAACAATTAAATTCAGAAATTCAAGAGCAGCCTTTTTGAAGATGAGGAAATTTCTGAGCAACCAAAGATTCAATATATGCAAATCTGACATCGGATGGTAAAATGTTAGGTCAAATCAACCATCATAGTCGAAATTCAAAGTGTCAACTGATCTAGTATGGTCATGTAGAAGAAATGAACAACGACAGGATGCCAAAACAAATTTTAAAATGAACGCTAAGGAAAGAAGGGAGAGGGGAAAGCCGAAACAGTCCTGGCTGGGTGGCATTCAAAAGACAATGTCGGAAAGGAACGTTCACCCTGACGAATGCAACAACGGACGAAGCTGGAAACTGGGAGAACCCTATAAAAAACCGGGATGATAATAAAACTGTTATGTCCACTCTATTCTTCTTTATTGGATTGCTAATGCTGACTTAGTGAGAAAGCTGGAAGCTTTTGACATGTAGCTTTTTAGGAGAATTTTGAAAATACCATGGACCGATCATATTACTAACGAAATGGTGTTACACAGAATGGGAAAGGAACAAAGAACTTTGACCATCATTAAAGGGAGAAGGACAGCAAGAAGAAAGGACACATACTAATAAATGATAAGTACGTTGTTGTAAGTTGTTGCAGCAGCTGTTTAAGAAGGGTAAAATGGAAGGAAAAGGGTCCTGGTAGACGACAAATTCCCTGGCCAAAAAATATTTGCGCCTGGACCGGGTTAAACATACAGACGCTTTTAAGAAAAGCAGAAGATAGAGATACATTATTTATATGAACACTACAAACACTAATACTGTTGATTTCAAGAAAATCGCATAAAAGAGATTAAGAGCGTAGGCGCAAAATTTCGGACCAATGATTTTTAAATGCATTCCTTTTTTTCGAATCGTGAGAAAACTAATAAATATTTTTGAAAAATTTAAACGCAGAATGAAAGATTACATTATTACCGAAGGTCAAAAGTCCCTTAGAATAAATTAAAAGTTTCTTTTGAAGGAGATATTTGAAATTAAAAATCAAAAAATCACACTATTTTTTTTTCTTTTTTGTTCACCCCTGCGATTTACTAAAATAAGCATTGTAGAAGTTTTCAGGGACTTTCGGCCGTCGGCAGTATAATTTTCTCAGGATTCGAAAAAAATTAATGCATTTAAAAAGCATTGCGCCTATGCTCTTAAAAAAAGCTTGCGGGATTTTTCAACGGGCCGGATAAAGTAAGCAAAAGGGCCGGATCCGGCCCGCGGGCCGCCTTTTGCCCACCCCTGCTGTATATAGTGTATATATTGTATTATTTAGGGTTAAAATGGTGTCGTCCCTAATATGAGCATACACTGGAATTAAACTATGTAGTAAGGCACTGGCATTTAGTCCATGTGGTGAGACCGCTCCCGTCTGAAAAAATTTCTGATTCGGTTTCTGTGTGGATTCCTATTAAAAATGTCCCCTCTAAACAAATCCAAAGGGCGCCGGGCGGAATTTTTGGGCAGAAATTGTTTAAAAAAGTTTTTTAAACAAATACAAAAGATCTCCTTTTTTGACCCGAAAAATATTTTTTTAGGTTTTTTTGGTCATTCTAAACAAGAAAGCTATCTTGTGATTTTTTCAAAAATTGACAGTTTTCGAGTAATAGGCGATTTAAAATCTGAAAAATGCAAAAATAAATAAACATTTTCAAGGCTTAAAAACTCATATTTAGGTGATTACTTCATTCATAGGAGATTCTGACCTATAGAAAGCTACAGAAATCTGAATTAAATCGATAATTTTTGATAATCTCCCGTCGTTAAGTATATTACGTCAGATGCCCTTCGTTGCTACGAAAAAATACATTCAGTGACATTAATGACAATTAATGTTTTAAAAATTATAAAAGTGATGACTTTCAATCGTCAAATATTTATAAAAACTGTGTGTTTAATGGTACTTACATAAATAAATTACAATGAAATTTTGGTTTTGAACAGTTTTATTCATGAAATAATCGCAACAAATTGCACTCGACCTCTGAAATTAATATAGAATTTTTGCTCTCGTGACACTTTGACATAATTTCACTCGCCTTCGGCTCGTGAAATTAAAACTGTCAAAGTGTCACTCGGGAAAAATTCAATAATTTCAGAGCTCTTGTGCAATTACTACTGAGTATTTTTGAGGTTGCCAAGTACTTAAATTATAGTTTAAACATTCATTTTCAAGATTTCGAAGAGTAATCGGGTAACCTTAATTTAGACCGTCGCTGTTTAATTGTTAAAGATGCGTGTCTATTTAAATTTTTTTGCCGGTGCGAAGCGCTCTATTTCAACAATCTCCTATGTTCCTCCGAAACATATATTTTTCAGGTTCTTTGGAACATTCTAAATAAAATAGGTTTCTTGTCATTTCTCGCTACTAATTAACTATAAGTTAATAGTTTTAAGAGGCTACAGTAGCGATCAACAGGTAGCAACAAACGCGGTCCAAGATTGCGGCTGTAATTTTGAATATTTTGTCAAGATATTTGGAACACATATTCATAACATAATAAAGAATGGCGGTACAGAACCCAATTTGAGAAATAGATTAGTATGTGGAAATTACTCTGTAATTAAATACAATATTAAAAAACGAATCTGTACCGCTATTAAGACGAACAAAAAATACACATTCTTCAAATAAACTTTTTTATCCCATGCCTAGATTTTGTGTCATTTTGGACTTACTAAAATTTTTTATTTCTAACAAAAAATCGAACATATATCTAATAACTAATTAGGCAACATAGAGAAATTTTCACTGTCATTTTGACCATAATTTTGACAAACCTGCGTCAGATTTTCTCTTACCTGTTCTGTTATCTTTATCGATATCTGTTCAGTGCAGTAGTTTTCATTCATTTTAAGAATTCGTTATTGTTGTTTCATAGGAAAGTAGTGTTTATTTATATTTAATTTATTATATTTTCGTGTAATAGAACTAAGTTGTTGGCCTATTTGAATTAGTAGATTATTGTTAATTGTGAGTTTTAGTTATATGTATAAGTATATTTTACGTAAAATATTTCGTATTCTAATGCAAGTATATAAAGTTAAAGTGCCTTTGGCGCTCTATAAACTAAATAAAATAAGATTGTTTCGCTTCACAACGAAATGATTATTTATTATTATTATTTCGTGCAAATACCTATGTTAACATAAAATTTTCACCCATTTTGGTTTATTTTTCTAAATATTTAGTTACTAATAACAAAATTGTTTTCTATTACTTCCATTTAGAGCGCCTATGTGTTAATGTCACATTCAAGTTATGTCAAACAATTCCGAAGCACTGTTGCCAAAGTTTCGCAGACCTTACGAAAAAAGGTATGATACTATCTCCCGAAGTTATATTGATGACACGCTACTGTATACTCTTAAAGTTATAAGCGATTTAAAATCCAAAAAATGCGAAAACACGAATTTTCGGATTTTAAATCGCGTATAAATAAATTTAGAACCATTAACTTTTGAGAAAAATGACAAGAAACCTATTTTATTTAAAATGTCTCAAAGAATCTGAAAATATATTTTTCGGAAGAAAATAGATTGTTGAAATAGAGCGCGCCGCAGCGGCAAAAAAATCGGGTAGACACGCACATTTTAAACGACGCGACGGTCTAAATTAAGGTTAGACCCGATCACCCTTCAGAATCTTGAAAATGAATGTTTAAGCTACAATTTAAGTACTTGGCAAATATGAGTTTTTAAGCATTGAAAATGCTTATTTTCGCATTTTTCAGATTTTAAATTGCCTATAACTCGAGAACTATTAATTTTTGAGAAAGATCACAAGATACCTTTCTTGTTTAGAATGACCAAAAAACCCTAAGAAAATATTTTTCGGGTCAAAAAAGGTGATCTTTTGTATTTGTTTAAAAAATTGTTTTAACAATTTCTGCCCAAAAAATCCGCCCAGCACCCTTCAGATTTGTTTAAAGGGAACATTTTTGAATAGGAATCCGCAAAGAAACCGAATCAGAAATGTTTTCAGATCGGAGCAATCTCACCTCATGGACTAATTGCTAAAATTTAATTTAACTTATTTATTTAATTTAATAAATTTATAAAATTAATTAAATGTTTTCCAATTTATTTTTAATTACATTAACGCTTTAATTTCTATCAATTTCAATGTTACCATTATTTCATGCTTCATCAAAGAATTGATTATTCATCATCATACCGAGAAAATATTTGCAAGTTAAGAACAAACCACTTCAACCATCTTTAAATGAACTTTTTTTGTTTCGATTTCTGATCTTGGTTTGGAACATTTAGCCACGGAGTTACACATAGACTATTTTTGTGGTAAACTAGTTTATAACTTGCGGTTCATCAGGTGAATACCGACTCCACAAGGATAGGAATTAATTTTTCATTTATTAAATTTTTTAATAGATAAAGAATAATTTCGGAGGGGTCATAGGCGTAACCAGGGGGGGTTTTGGGGGTTGTAACCCCCCCATTGGGATGTACTTTCAGCTCTATACGCTTAACATCATATCCCTCAGATATTTCCAGTAGTTGTAACCCCCCCTTTCAGGTAGATGTAACCCCCCCTTAGGATCATCCTGGTTACGCCTATGGGAGGGGTTAAAAATGAACTTACTTCAGAAAAATACTCTCTACATAACAATCAGTTGATTTTCATTTATTATTTTATTGAATTAGGTACTTACTATATATAAAAAATATCGACAAGAACCACAAAAAATCAAGTATATAGTGGATGTTAAAAGATGAGAAAGAAGGTCTAGTTCAAAATAGTATAAAAAATGTGCTGGAAAATGGTCATAAAAAAAGTTTAAAAATAAAGAGATCAGATGGCAAGTAAAGAGAAGAGAAAATCATATAAACAGTGGCAAGAAAATTGCTCGGACAGATCTTCAAAACTATGGTCATCAAAATCTGCAAAATCTGCAAAATCTGATACCCCATCTGCTATCTTCTCAGATCTTAGTTAGCAAGGTTCTGTGGTTTATTGTATCATATGCCGCTATGAGGTCTATCAAGATTACTTCGTCTTCATCTTCGTCTTGACAAAATCCAAAAACTTCTTTGTTTGGTTTTACTGTAATTTAAACTAATTAATATCTTCCTATTAGTCTTTGTTTGTCATAACTTTCTTATTAATTTTTATAATGGTTCATTTATCTCACTCAATATTTTAATCTAGTATGCATTTATTTTTGATTATTATTGGTAAATATTTTATATAATCCTCGTATATCAACAGTACATTGTTTGCAATGTACCTGCTTCGATAATTAGTCTAATTGAAATTTTTTAGATATTATAATAGTGTTCCTCTAGCCTAGCTTATATTGTTATCACTATCGGATGAAACCGACGTGATACGTAGGCAGTTGACAGTACGTGAACTCTACAATTACAATTACCATTAGTAATATAGCAAATTGTGTAAATTAACAATATTCAGTTAAACTCAACTAAACACGCAACCGATATTTGAAATTTAAAGTAAAACTATTTTTAGCTGGTGTTAATAATAAAAAATATATCAATCATTATTTATGATTTTATAGCGTAATAAAATAGTGAGAAGTGTTTTAAAAAATGAACAGTGTTTTAATATTTTTTATTTATATACCTCTGATAGTGTCACAAAGTTGTCGAGAACATGGTATGACGGTAAGTCTTTATTTTATCATTTGCCGAATTAAATTTATTAAATTAATAAATTACTTATACAGTGAGCACGTAAAGGTTGGAATAAATTCATTTTCTCAAGAATGGACGATTTTGGAAAAAATCCCGAAACAGGTCAATTTTTATTTTTAAATTGCGACTTTTTGGCATATATATCATACTAGTGGCGTCACCCATCTGGGCGTATGACGTCATCTACGATTTTTTTAAATGAGAATAGGGGTCGTGTGATAGCTCATTTGAAAGGTAATTCAATTCTCTATTCGCTGATATAAACATTAACATAATTATTTATACAGGGTGTCCAAAAAATTTTTTTTTAATTAAATTTATTGACATAAAAGAAGAATGTGTGTAATTTATTTAACTCAAAATACATTTTACTCCTATCAGAAAACAGAAAATAATGTTTATTTGACAAATAAATATTGTTTTTTGCTTAAATTCAGTATTAAAGCAGCCACCTACCTTCCTCTTGACAGTTTGAACATTTAATTTAAGCGAAAAGCAATGAATATTTTCATTTGAAAGGTAATTCAATTATCTATTCTATTCAGTAATATAACCATTAATATAATATTATTTATATAGGGTGTCCAAAAATTTTTTTTTTGGATTAAATTTATTGACATAAAAAAATGCAAGTAATTTATTTAATTCAAAATACATTTTACTGCTCTCAGACAACAGAAAAAAATGTTTATTTGAAAAATATTCATTGCTTTTCGCTTAAATTAAATGTTCAAACTGTCAAGAGGAAGGTAGGTGGCTGCTTTAATACTGAATTTAAGCAAAAAACAATATTTATTTGTCAAATAAGCATTTTTTTTTGTTGTCTGAGGGCAGTAAAATGTATTTTGAATTAAATAAATTACTTGCATTCTTCTTTTTATGTCAATAAATTTAATCCAAAAAAAATTTTTTTGGACACCCTATATAAATAATTA
This sequence comes from Diabrotica virgifera virgifera, assembly GCF_917563875.1. Classification (NCBI taxonomy): domain Eukaryota; kingdom Metazoa; phylum Arthropoda; class Insecta; order Coleoptera; family Chrysomelidae; genus Diabrotica; species Diabrotica virgifera. The sequence continues at coordinate 68,518,522 of NC_065446.1, read as the reverse complement.
TATTAATGGTTATATTACTGAATAGATAATTGAATTACCTTTCAAATGAGCTATCACGCGACCCCTATTCCCATTAAAAAAATCCTCGATGACGTCATCACGCCCAGATGGGTGACGTCACTAGTATGATATATATGCCAAAGAGTCGTAATTTAAAAATAAAAATTGACCTGTTTCGGGATTTTTTTCCAAAATCGTCCATTCTTGAGAAAATTAATTTATTCCAACCTTTACGTGCTCACTGTATGAACATAATGTTACAGTTCAAGTTGATTCTCAGTCAGAGTTGACTCCAACTAGTTGGAGTCAACTCCAACTGAAACGAGCAGTAAAAGTTGATTTTAAAAATTTAAATTAACTTTTACTAGTTGGAGTTGACTCTTCCTGGATCGATTCAGTAAATGTTGATTATACGAGAATCTCAAATGCATTTTTGATGAGTGTGCGTTTCTTTGTTTTGACCGTTTCAACTACTTATTAGTATAGTCTGTAACGTCGCCCCCGTTAGGTAAATTATTCTGATTCGATTTTTTGCACAAACTTACTCAAATAAATACATCCGTATAACAATCCTTATAACAAATACACAGGGTGTCACGCGGTACCGCGGTCGAAAAATTGTTAACCAATTTCAGTAAAGTCAGTCAGTAAAGTGACTCTTTATCGAACGAGTCTGATATTACGAGCAGAGGAACAGACGCGTTCGATAAAGAGTATTGAGGTGGTAAAATTGTATCGTCAATCATAAAAAACATTAACACTTACTTACAACTTTGAGGATTTTTTTTTTAAATTAGACGAAATAAAAAATTCGTATGACGGTAATGAAAGTAATGACAGATGACTTTTGCATGATGGCCGGTTTTGATGTTTAATCGATAGTTATCAATATTGTATACCTACCTAATTACTAAATCTGTAAAGTTTTGATTTATTTTGTATGAATATAATTGCGAAACACTACAGAATTTTAACTTTTGACATAAATTTTATTAATAATAAGATAAATTTTGTACAATATTTTTTTTTTTTTTTTTTTTTTTTTTTTTTTTTTTAATGGCTTTGGCAGTTTGCCATACAGCCAGTTACATGTTTTTTTTAATCTCATTAGGAGCAGTAAAAAGTTTATGAATTATTTGCAATTAAATAGACTAGAATAGATAAATTAAAAGTTGGAAATCAATTCAAAAATTAGTGAAAAGAAGAGAAAATTTATATATATATACATACACATTAACATGGGTCACACGCTTCACGTCCAGGGGCCCATCAGGACATTATGATATAAAACATACACAGGAAAACTAGGCCACGGTAAATAGGATTAAACATATAAAGGAGAGAAAACAAAGGTAAACAGTAAAAACAAATTATATTATTTTTTTTTAACTAAAGAAAAATATTACATTTGGCCAAAAAATCGATTATGCAGTCGTAAATTAATCTATTTTGAGTCGCTAGAGCAGATAAAACGTTAAACGGAGATTTACCGGTAATGTGAACTATATTATTATATAATAAGGTGGATTCCAGATTATTTTTGGCACAACCAAAGATTACATGATCTAGGTCGCCTTCTACTCCACATTCCACACAGTTTTTACTCTCAACAACATGAATTCTTGCAAGATGCGCAGGAAAGCAAGCATGTCCAAATTTTAGCCTAGATATAGTTGTTATATAACGCCTAGGGACATTATAGGTTCTATGCCAATGTGAAATAGGGACCGTTGTGTGTAAAGAAGTGTATCTATTTGGGTTGGTAAAGCAAAACTCAGACCATAGGTCACTCCATTTATGTTTCAAGGCTGCCTTACGTGTGGCAACCAAATCAGAAATACTTGGTAGATATTCTGTGGTATCCCCTGAATAAATACTTAATTTGGCTAAATCGTCCACATGCTCATTATGTTTAATCCCACTGTGTGCTTTTGCCCATATAAATATCACATTTTTTTTATTTCCTTTAAATTGTTTCACCAATTTTTTAATTAATATTATATAAGGATTGGAGTATGTGGTTGGAAAAATAGGTTGGTTAATAGCTGTGAGAACTGACATCGCATCTGTAACAATAATAACGGAGGATTCCCTGTTAGAAACAAAAACTAGGGCTTGATATATGGCAATTGCTTCCGCACTAAATATGGAAATATTTGCTTTTAATTTGAACATTTTTTCTACCTTTTCCATGGGGATGTAAAAGGCACATCCTGTACCGTCTTCTGATTTGGAGGCATCCGTGTAGATAGTACTGTGGTAATCCCAATTGGATAAGATGCTTGTTATAATGTTGTTATTTGCTCTTCCAGTGTTTACATAATTTGGTTTAATAAATTTAACGTCATAAAAAAATGTTTCAAAATCATTTATATCTGTATGTGATTTTAAGTTAATAGCTTCATCAGCAGAAACTGTGTTTTCTCTAAGAGCTTCACATAGGGTTGGAGAGTTTTTCTTCATCCAATATTTATTCGTTAAATCATAATTGTTTAAATTTATTAATTCGTTATAAAGGAAGGTGTTCTGGTGTTTAATTTTCAGTAAAAATTTTTCGGCCAGGAAATGTCTTCTAAGAGAAATTGGAGGCTCAAGTGCTTCAACATAAAGGGGCTCAATAGGAGTTGTCTTCATGGCACCAATACAGATCCGCAGACACTGGTTTATAAATATGTTTAATTTGTTTAGTAAGTTCTTGCTGGCAGATCCATATAACCAACATCCATAATCTACGATAGAGCGAATGTACGTCCTATAAAAAAGTAAGGAAGTCTGAACATCTGTTCCCCACCAAGTTTTAGTTGTCATTTTTAGAAAGTTTAGGCCTTTTTCACATCTATTTAACATATATTCTATGTGAAATTTCCATGTGAGTTTGTGATCCAGTATAATGCCCAAATATTTAACTACCTTTTTAAAAGGAATTTCTCGCTGTTTTACTATAAATGTTTCTATATTGGGAATATTATGTCTACTGAAAATGGTCATTACTGATTTTGTGGTCGACAGTTGAAGGTGATTTTCTTCCAACCATATTTCTACGACATTATAAGTATCCATTAAAAATCCAAAAGCTTCATCTCTCTTCTTTGTTTCGCAGTATATGCTGAAGTCATCTGCATATTGGATAATCTTAAAAGGATATTTTTCCAGCTTTAATTTATGTAGGTCAGCTGTGTATAAATTGAAAAGCAAAGGACTTAAGACAGCTCCTTGTGGAATTCCTGTAAAAACATATCTTGGGCCTAATAAATGGTTGTTAAAATCCCTGACATAAACATGTCTTTCTGAATATAATCCGACAATAGCATATACTATTGCCTTAGGAATATTAAAATCAATAATCATTTTTTTACTCAAAATATTTAAGCTTAAGGTGTCATATGCTTTCTCAATATCAATAAAAATTGTTGGAAGATAGTTATTTCTAGAGAAATTATTTTGAATATTTGTTACTAAGGTTGTAAGTGCATCTAGCGTACCCACTCCTCTTTTGTATGCAAATTGATAGGGCGTAAGCAGGTCTTTTTTATGTAGCCACCATTCTAGCCTATGTTTTAGCATACGTTCGAAAGTTTTTTGCACACATGATAGCAGAGAAATCGGTCTATACGAATGGGCCAAATTAGGGTCTTTACCTTGTTTAGGAATCGGTGTGATTATAATTTTTCTAAAGTCTTCAATGCATTCACCTGCAAGCATCTCATCAAAAATTTGTAGAAGAAACCTTTTTGCTATAATTGGTAGGTTCTCTAACATTGGATACTTTATTTGATCAAAACCCGGGGCAGTACATTTTTTATTTATTAAAGCATAATTTAGTTCATTAATGTGAAAATTTTTTGCCAAAAAATGATTTTTATCTAAGAACGTTTGTTCGATATTTACAGTGGAAGGAACAGTCTGGGGAGCTACATGATTAAAAAACTCATCTATTAAATCATCATTATGTGGCTTACCCAGGTTTATTGTTTTACGATTCATTTTTTTTGCTTGCTTCCATATCATGCTCGCTGGAGTATTTTTGTTGAGATTGGAACACCATTCAATCCAACTTTTTTTAGCTTTTTCTTTTAATGTTCGTTTAGTAAGTGCCATACATTTTTGGTAAGCAAGAAAATTATCTCCTGTGGGGGTTTCTTTGTATACTCGCAGTAAATGTTTTCTTTCAGAAATTATGTTGTCACATTCTGCATCCCACCAAGGTGAAGGTGTTCGATTTTTGCACTTAAATGGTCTGTATTCTTTTAAAGTTCTTTGTGCTGCATTATTTATACAATTGATTAAGAATGCATATTTTTCTTTGGTGGTTGGATATTCTGCATCAGTAAACTTATAAAAGTAGTCTTCCACAATCTCTTTATATTGCTCCCAATTAGCTCCTTTTAGGTTCCATCTATATCGCGGAACTGTGATATCCTGCGGAATTTGTTGCATTGCAAGAGTTATTTTTATCATAAAATGATTCGATCCTAGTGTGTCAGAGTAAACTGCCCAATCTATATCACTAGCTACATCCGAGGAGCAAAAGGTAACATCTATCATAGAATCATTGCAGCCTGGCCGGGTAATGCACGTAGGTTCGCCCGTATTCATAACTACAAAATCACAATTATTACTTGCTTCAATGAGTTGTTTACCAATAGAATCGTTTTTATGCGATCCCCAGGTAGAATGATGCGCGTTAAAATCCCCACCAATAATACATGGAGTTGAAAATTGCGAAAAAATATTTACCCAATCAGTCGTGTTGGTTTTAATGTCCGGTGCCCTATAAACGGAAATTATACTTAAAATTTTATTGTTGAATTTAATATTAATACCACAAACAAGAAGGTCGACATTAAAATTGGAAACTATGCTTAATTCTAGGTGTGAAATCGATTTTTTGACCAAAATGCAAACTCCAGAAAAACCATCTTGTCTATCCTTACGAATTACATTATAACCTACAAAACTATATACTTTGTTGGGTTTAAACCATGTTTCACTTATTATTGCCACATCAATATTATTATTTACAAGATAATGCATTAAACTATTTTTATTGGAAACAGCAGAACGTGCGTTCCACTGACAAATATTTAATGTCTTTAGTAATGGAGTGAAGGTTACTTTTTACATGTGTCCTCCAACACTTTATTTATTCTTGTTTGAATTAAATCATTATTTAAATTTTTTATATCTTCAATAGTATGAATACTTTTTAAAAAATCAACTATAAAATCTGCAATTGACTTTACAATGTTTTTATTATTTAAATCTTGATAAGTTGGTGGATTATTATTTCGAGGCAGTGGTTGATTAGGGCCAAACTGAAAAGGGAACATCGGTTGTGGAGGAGGAGTGTCATTAGAGATTCGACGTTTTTTATTGCTGTTGCCGGTAGGACTACGTGTAGGATGTGTGGGCAAAACATAATTGCTATTTTTATTAAAATTGGAGTGTAAAAAGGAGTTAGAATTTCCAGACCTGGATTCAACTGCTGGTAAAGGCGGAAAATTTTCGTTGGACAAAATAGAAAAACTATTTTTGACAGATATTCCCGAATAAGACATTTCATATTTTTCTCTTGCTTCAATAAAGGAAATATTCTCCACAACCATAATATTCTTAATTTTACGCTGTTTCTCATAATGCGGACATTTTCTTGAAATGGAAACATGGTCATTAGTTTTGCAATATATACAGCGAATTTCTGAATCGTTACAAACGTGATTTTCGCCTTTTACGTTACTACATTTAATGCACAATTCCTCAACCTTTTTACAGTTCCCGGAAATGTGTCCAAAAAGCAGACACCGGAAACATTGGGTAATTCTGCTGAAAAACCGCTCTACCGAGAAATAAACACTATTTATTGAAATATAATTGGGTAAAATATTCCCTTCAAAGGTTACAATGACGGTTTTTTTGGGGACATACTGTATATCACCATCCTTTTCTATTCTACGATGTGTACGTTTAACATCAACTACTGTAGCGGGAGATGTTATGTTATCTAAAATATATTTCGTATCGTATTGAGTATCAACGTCTCTTATCAAACCCTTAATTTCCAATAAATGATTTGGTATAAACGCTACAAGATCATTTTCTGATAAAAGAGGATTGTTTACCAAAGCATTGGCATCAGAACATGTTTTTAGACAAACTTTTATTCTATTTTTTCCAACGCTTCGAATTTGAATAATATTCTTAACGTTCAATTTCTTATGTAATAAATCTCCAATAAATAATGGATGCAACCGGCCTCCATTTTGAATATTTTTCCGTTCGATATAAACACAAATATTATTCAAATTATACTTATCTCCATTCCTTAGGTTAAAAAGTTTAGGTATTTTGTTTTGTTTATGAATATCCTTTTCATTATCACTAATGAGCTGACGACTGGTTCTAGCTGTTGCTTCAGAACAAGCAGTGGTATCCATCTCTTGTACGGGGACCGATTCATAATTCGCATCACTTTTAGAGTTATTTACACTCACTGTCTGATTAATCGTTGCACCTAACGGCGTCTTTATATTTACAGCTTCCCCCATTTAGGGGGAGCTATTTACACTCCGTACACTTTACCGCAAAAAGAGTTTAAACTAGTTTACAAAGTAAAAATTAAATAATTAATAGCCGATATCGGTAATTAACACTGGTTTTGTTGATAGAAATACGTGCGGTACCTAGCAAGTCTATCACGATGTACTACAATATTTTTAATAATTAAAGTAAATAAATTTTAATTTCACTCAAATAAATAATCGATTGCTGCCATTGACCATTTTATTCAATCTCGGTTAATTTGATTAATTATCGCGGCAGGTAAAGTAACATTCTTCTTTCAATACAACAAAGTGTTACTTTGCGGCCGAAAATGAGGGCAAATGAGTACAATAATGACTGATTTTAGTGAAGTTTGGCGATAAACAATGATTTTAAACAAATTCGCAAAAATACATAATTTTTTCACTTCGTACAATTTTTTTTTAGATCCGTTGGGCCTTTTTTTCTCTAAAATTGACTGTTGTCGAGTTATTAGCGACTTAAAGTTTGAAAAACGCCAAAATAACCATTTTCAAGGTTTAATAACTCGGTTAAAGATAATTATTGTTAAAGTCGAGCGAGCGGCCGTGGAGTAACGGCATAATCGCTGGCCTCATACGCCAGTGCACGTGGGTTCGAGCCCTGCTAAAGACAAACCATTTTCATTTTCAATAATGACACGAGCCGTCTCACCGTGCCTCGGAGAGCACGTTAAGCAGTCGGTCCCCCTGGGCTAGTGTACATCGACACTAGTTACTTGAAACAGGGTTAAAGATGTAATTGGCGCCGGAACTGTCCGAAAGGCAAAAATGCCATATGATATTATATATTATGAAAGTCAGAAACTAAAAAAAATCAAAGATTAAAACTACCTCTATAAGATCCTGAAGAAATTTTTGTCATTATTTCATTAATAAGATATTATTTTTAATTATCAACAATGAGCACTAACCGTGTATTGAGACGGCCGTCAATGTGAGTGCGAGTGAGATCCACCATTGGACGGCTGGAATGGTGCATCTCTTTAGCACTCACCCTTGACGGCCGCCTAATACGCACTTAGCGCTCATTGTTAATAATTAAAGATAAAGCTTAGTAATAAAACAGTGACAAAAATTTCTGCTGGATCTTGTAGAGGGGGCTATAAACTTTGATTTGGTCACTTTCTGACTTTCATAATAATGGATTTTAATCGAGTTATTAAGCCTTGAAAATGGCTATTTTCACATTTTTCAAATTTTAAATCGCGTATAACTTGACAACAATCAATTTTAGAGAAAAATCACAAAATACCTTTTTTTGCTCAGAATAACCCAAATGATCTAAAAAAAATTGTTCGAAGTGAAAAAATTATTTTTGTGAATTTGTCTAAAAAAAATTGTTTAAACAATTTATCGATAAAGGTACTGCCTGGCACCCAGTAGATTTGTTATAAGGACCTCTTTTTGAGTAAGTTTGTGCAAAAAATTCGAATCGGAGTAATTTACCTAACGGGGGCGACGATACAGCCTAGACTAATTTGAACATATTCAGTAACATTTAATTTCTAGAATCGGCTGTTTGTGTGAATCAGAATCAACTTTTACTAAATGGCATTGGGAAGAGTATACTTTTCCTAGTTGGAGTCTACTTTTACTAGTAAATGTTGAATATAAATCTTCATTTTATATTTATAATCAACTTTTACCGAAACCAGCCGTTAGAGTTGACTCCAACTAGTTGGAGTCAACTCCAACTGGATAATCAACTTGAACTGTAACATTATACATAATATATGTATAGTGTTCCAACGAAAATTTGACCCCCCCCAGAAACTCAGAATCTGAAAAATAAGAAAAACACGTTTTTATTTTATTGGGAGTGGGACGAATTTCATGCAAAATTCATGCACTCAAATATAACTCCCTACTGCCCCGCATCAACCCCTACTTTTTTTTTTAAATAACAAGTGTGGTTGAGTGGTATATCATTTGAAAGGAAATTTTTTTCTCTGTACGACACTGTATTTTTTTTAATTTACGGAATAACTTTGAAGATAATTTTGGATTTAACTAATTTATTGGTTGAACATCAGTATAGGGGTCGCCAAGTTCTTGAAAATACAAGATCTTGTCTTGATCTTGTCTTGATTTCAAGACAAGATCAAGACAAGAAGTAATTTTAGATTTCAAGACAAGACAAGAAATTCTATGTCAATACCAATATTTCTTGTCAAGAAATCAAGAAATCTTGAAATATCTTGACTAATAATGAAAACTCTATAATTCTAAAAACGTATTTATTTGTGAAAAAGAACATATTTATTTAATTTATTTATTAACAATTTTTTTGCTAAAATGATTTACAAAAATGTTCGATTTTTATAAAAGATTCACTGAATCTATTTCAATACAATATGCACGGAAAAACCGGCGAAGTACTACACTGGTGGAAATTGTTGAATAGTTAATATAAAAAATATTAATAGTTTAACCGCAAAAGCTCTCCTACATAAATAAATAGCGCATATTTTCCCCCGATGATTCATAAAAATGTTCTATGGATGTCGTCTTTAATTCTTTTCATGTGTCCCTACCAACTTAGTTGTTTTTATTTAATATACTCAAGTACTGATTTTGTCCTGAAGGTTTGTTCGTATATCTGAGTTTTTTATTTTGTCTCTGGTAATTACGTAATTCGTAAATATTTCATGTCTAGGTCATGTATCTTACGCTTTACTTTTCCTGTTAATATGCATGACGTGCAGCCGTATTTCAGTCATCACCATTGTCATCATGCAACCTCTTCCGTCCACTGATAGACATAGGTCTCTCCCATTTTTCTTTTCTAATCGAAATCCTTTTCGATTCCTAAACTGTTTCGATTTTGTTCAACAACTTATATGAAATCCTGGACAGCTAAGTTTAGAATATCTGCCAAACATAAAAAAATGCTTATTTTTGTAGTCAAAACCGGGAACTAAATTTTCCAGAGAACGTATCATTATATAGTTAAGTAACAGCCGCATTATCATTTGTCACACCTTGAATGCAGTCCAGCACATCATAAGATTTTAGCACCTCAAAGAGAATCTTGGCAACAGATGCACCTGCATGGATTCCTTTGTTAGTCACAATTGCCTGAATTTAATAAAAAAAGTCACCGGGGAATAATCGTGCCGGGCAATCAAGAAATTTCAAGATCTTGGAATTTCTTGAATCAAGACAAGATATAAGATGCCAAGAAAATGTCAAGACAAGATTTTTTAAAATTTCTTGATTTTTTCTCAAGACAAGACAAGAAGTTGTTATCAAGACAAGAATTCTTGTCTTGTCGACCCCTACATCAGTAATAAAAAAAAACATAAAATTTCATCAAATTGGCAAATTAAATGTTATAAATGACCTCTTGTGACCTCCATAAAATAATAGAGTCCATTTTCAAAGACTCTACATACATTTGCAAATCAATCCGGTGTCAATAATCGGCATTCTGTTACAATTATTTGTCGCAACTCAGAACTCTGCAGGATCTGCAGGTGAAGTGGCGTATATTTTTAATTTTAGGTATCCCAAAGAAATCCAAGGGCGGAAGATCTGGCCGGCCACTCTATTGGACCCCTTCTGCCAACCATGGAAAGCGTTGATTCAAAATCTGGCGGTCGGTTAGATCACCGGATCTTCCGCCTTCGGATTTTATTTTGGGATACCTAAATCAAAAATATACGTCACTTCGCCTGCAGATCTTGCAGAGTTGCGACAAAGATTTGTGAATTGATTGATTTGAAAATGTATGAAGAGTCTTTGAAAATAGACTGTATTATTGTATGGAGGTCACAGGATATCATTTCGAACATTTAATTGGCCAATTTGATGAAATTTTATGTTTTTTTGTTATTAACTGATGTTCAACCAAAAAATTAGTTAAAGCCAAAATAATCTTCAAAGTTATTCCGTAAATTAACAAAAAATAAAGTGTAGTACAGACAAAAAAATTACCTTTCAAATGATGTGCCACTCGACCACACTTGCTATTTAAAAAAAACTGGGGGTTGATGCTGGACAGTAGGGGGTTAAATTTGAGAGCATGAATTTTGCATGAAAATTCGTTCCCCTCCCAATACAAATTGACGTGATTTTTAACCAACACAGTGTATATTAAACCAATTTTATAGCGTTCTATGCCTTTCCGTTCCTAATCGCCACTCCTTTCTATTGTGGCAGTCTTCATCACACAAATTTCTTTCCCACTTCGTCTTCGAGATGCCCTTTATCCATACTATGGTTTCTGGTCTTCCTCGTTTTCGTTCTTCTGTTGGAGTCCATTCTAACAGCTTCCTGGGATTCTTATTTACTCCATTCGTTTTACGTGCCCGTACCCTACTGGCTGTTTTCTTTCGATGCCATCTATGATTGCTCGTTCTATTCCCATTTGTTGTCTAATATCGTCGTTTCTGATGTATGTTAGTCTAGACCTTCTTGCTGGCTTCCTCCAAAAATCGATCTTAGTTGCTAGCAATTTAGCGTTGTACTTCTTGGTTAATTGCCAGACGTCAGCTCCGTAGGTTAATACTGGTTTTAATATTGTGTTGTAAACTCGTTTCTTTATTTTCTGTTCCTATATTTTTTTTGCCACAGTACCGAATTCAGGACTCCTATCATCTGTCTGACAAACATTATCTATCCGAACAGAGGCAGGAGAATCCGACGATATCAAAATCAAACGTGGGGTCCGTCAGGGATGTATAGTATCACCACTGCTGTTTATCATCTACTTTGAGGAAATCTTTCAAGAAGCAGTGGATGATGTTGAAGCCGGAATTCGAATTAACGGAGAATGTGTCAATAACATAAGATACGCAGACGACACGGTGGTGTTCGCTGACAGTTCTGAAGCCCTCCAGAAGTTAATGACAGAATCACAGAAGTCAGTCAGAGATACGGATTTTCACTAAATACTAAGAAAACAAAATGTATGATGATCTCTAAGGAACAGCAATTTGGACGAATCGGTGTGAACGGTCAACAAATAGAAAGAGTAAAAACATACACCTACATTGGTACGAACGTCAATGAAAATTGGGATCATTCCATAGAAATCAAATGTAGGATAGAGAAAGCCAGACCTGCATTTGAAAAAATGGCTAAGTTATTCAAATGTCATGATTTGTCGATACCCATAACAATCAGCTTACTCCGATGTTATATCTTTCCTACTATTGTAAGGAGTTGAGTCGTGGACTCTCATAGACGTCACCTGCAAGAAAATTGAGACTTTTGAAATGTGGCTTTATCGCCGAATCCTGAAGATATCTTAAGCCGACCACATTACTAATCAGGGTGTTTTGCTAAGAATGCAAAAAGAAAAAGACCTGTTAATCACAATAAAAACAGCCAAAATCTAATACCTCAGTCACATCATGAGGAACAGTGTAAGATATAGACTATTGCAACTAATCTGGCAAGGAAAATTAGAAGGAAAGCGCGGGCAAGGAAGGCGAAGGATTTCCTGGCTGAAAAATCTACGTACGTGGTTCAACAAAACAACCACAAATCTTTTTAGAGTAGCAGTGTGCAAAGTACAGATTGCCATGATGGTCGCCAACATTCGAAACGGATAGGCACTACAAGAAGAATCACCTGTCTTCCCTTTCCTATCCGTTCTTTAATATTTTCTTTGTTTCGTCCTGTACTCCTCAGTTTTATTACCATCATTGATAAACCAAAGGCTATGGATATAATATTATGTAGTTGTAACCAATTTTGGCTCCCATGTGCCCACGTTTTTTGTTCCAGTTTTTTAGTATTCAATATATATAAAGTTTAAATAAAGTTGGTGACAGGCAGCATCCTTGTCGGAGTCCTTTGTCGACCAGTTGTAACCAATTTTGGCTCCCATCTGCCCACATTTTTTGTTCCAGTTTTTTAGTATTTAATCTATATAAAGTTTAAATAAAGTTGGTGACAGGCAGCATCCTTGTCGAAGTCCTTTTTCGACTTTTGAGGTTGTGAGTAGTTTTGTCCGACTTTAGTTCTACATTCATTGTCTTCATAAAGTTATCTACTCCTTGATTTTCAGTTGTTTTCCACAGATTTTTGACTGGGGCACTATCAGATGCTTTTCGGAGGTCCACTGATGCAATATGCAATTCAGCTTTGAATACTAATGACTTTCCATGAACTGTTTTATATGATCAGTATATGAACATCCAGGATGAAAACCAAGCTGTCCTTTCTTTAACACTGTTCCCATAAAACCTACCTACAGAAGAGGTAACGCATATGCTCCTATAACTATTGGGGTATTTTTTGTTTTTTTTACTTGTATGCAGCTCAAGAATCCCATTTTCTATTTCTTTCCTAGTTTCCCATCAAATTAGCATTTGTTAAATATTTATTTTAATTCTTCTATTAAGTTTTTCTTTTGTATTCTTTTCTGTCATCTCTCTATGGTCATCCACTGTTGGTAAACTTTTTTATTTTTTTTAATTTGGTCTTATATTCCTGTTTTTTTGTTTTATCTTGTTTTTTCCTTTCAACGGCTTCTTCTGCGGCTCTTATTATTCCTTGTATAGATGCTTAATTTTTTGTATCATTCATAATTCGCTATTACTACCTGGTCATCTACAAACAGTAAGGTATACAGGAACTATTCATCGATTTTAATTCTCATTTTCGAAAATTTCTTTCTCGTTTCCTCCAGAGTTATTTGGGTGTACATTTCAAAGAGGGTAGGAGAAAGTCAACATCCTTATTTTAAACCTTTGGATGTTTCAAATAATTTATATTAGAACCAAACTGCCAACAATAAAGTGGATAACCAATTGACAGAGGCAGTCTCGATAGATACAGGAGTGAGCCAATGATGCATTCTGTTCCTGGTGGTATGTAATATTAATATTATACTTTGAATATATCTTCGAGCAAGCGCTGGGAGTGCAGGAAGGCATATTAGTCAACGGAGTGCGTCTAAATAACATTAGATATGCCAACGACGCAGTAGTTTTTGCACATAGCCTAAAGATATAAGTTGAGAACATGGACTTAATGTCAATACGAAAAAAACAAATGCATGGTACTTTACATATTAAATACAAGGCTTTTGGTTAACCAACAACAATTTGACAGGATAGACAGCTACACATAACTCGGTACCAAACTAAACAGCCAATGGGACCTCTCTACTGAAATAAAATAACGGAAAGGAAAAGCGAGATCAGCGTTCGCAATGATGAAGTCTCTTTTCAGAAGTCACGATTTACCTTTTAGTACCAAAATCTCCTATCATTAGCTACTATGTATTTTCTACGCTATTGTACGAAGTAGAGTCTTGAACACTTCTCTGAAGCGTCTTAAAGGAAACCCGAGGCATTCGAGATGTGGTGTTACAGACGCATTTTAAGAATTTCGTGGGTGGATCGTGTGATTAACATTGAGGTTGTAGCACGCGTATGGATAACAAAGGCAAAAAAATAATATAAAAAAGGCAAACTCGACAAATTAAACAAACATAAAAATATACTTGGTGCTACGTAACTTTACAGAGTGGCTCGGTAGCTCTAATTCTTCAGAGACCTAGGGGGTGGATTTTTAATAGATCTTAAATATAATTGAAACTCAATTACTCGGGGGCGCCATTGGATAAAAAGAAAATGAAAGACGAAACATACTTAAAACTTCAAAATAAAATAACTAAAGTAAAAAGTTAATAAAAATATATGGTTATCATAAGATACAAACACATTTTCATAAATATAAATATAACATGACTTACCATAGTGTTCTCAGTTGAATATCATTTTGGACCAAGAGAAAAGGATCAGATAATAATATTATCAATCAAAACATTATTGCAGATTGAATAAAATTTTTATTAAAATAAAAATAAAAAAGAAAAATTGATGGATCTTTTGTACATGACCAATATTAAAGATTCTGTTTTCAAAAACGATAAAAAAGTTTACAAACAATACCTTGTTATTAGTCCTGTCCTTATTCTTCACGTTGTTAATGTCCAAGGCACCACTTTTCACTGAATTTACATAAAAAGTACAAAAATGGTTATTTCCATAATTCCATGAAAAGTTTCAGCAAAATTAAATTAACTCCCAAATGATTCTGCTCCTATTGACTTTTAAAATATTTAAGTAACTTCTAATTAACTTCTTGAAGTATTTATTATTATTATTGACACTTAATTCATGACTTTATCCATGACTGCTTCAAAAAAAAAACTTAGATAGTGTATTACACACCAATACTAACCAGCTTTTTGCCTGAACGCGGCCACGCCATGATTTCTTGATAAAAACTCAAAATCCTCTACATTCTCACTTTAGTTCTTAACCAAAATTTACACTTAAAAAACTCAAACTAAAATTTCAACTTAACTCTTCAGAAACCGCCTTAAGCGGTCTCGGTAAGAGGCTACAACCAACCTCTGACTTCAACGTCCAAAACTTGAATTCCTCAATCCACAAACTAGAACGAAAACCAATTCCAAAACCTATTCCCTTTCTCCCATTCTACCCTACTCATCCAATCAACCAATAAGAAAAAAATTAATCCTTCCTTTTTTCATCACTGACTATTAAAAAATATAACTAAGCTTCCTACACTTATTATCGACCAATAGGGAAAAACAAAATATATTCTTAATCCAACCTTTTTGGTAGAGGAATTATACTCCTTATCCAATAACGATCATTTTGCAAAGTCAGCGAACCTCACTTAGTTCTAACATTCTCAAGAAAGATATTGCTGAATCCAAGATTAACACCTGCGCTCTCTGATACTGATATTAGCACTTTTGTGTATCTAACTTCCAAGATTCGTGGAGCCAGTCGATCATTAACTACAATGTAACTCATTTTTACATCACAAAATGAACGGGCGAGAAATTAAACACAGGAAACCTGAATTAGCAACATACAAAGGAGAGCTTCTACCAACAGCTGGAGGTAGTATATGATAATGCACCAAAAAATGACATCAAGATTATAATGGGTGATATGAATGCTAAAATAGGCAAGGAGCTGCAGTTCTATGACACAATAGGAAAACACTCACGGCACAATGAAACAAGCGAGAATGGGGAGTTTTTGATAAATTTTGCCACCAGTAAAAACATGGTTATAAGTTCCACATGCTTCCCATATAAAGACATACATAAAATAACATGGATTTCACCAGATGGAATCACAATCAATTAAATTGACCATGTGCTGATAGACAAAAGGGCAACCAGTAGTATCTCCGATGTGAGAACACCACGAGGAGCATGCTGTGGATCAGACCATCTTTTACTACAAATCAAATTTAGATGCAGAGTTAACAGGGAAAGAAACGAAAGACAACAAAGAACAAACAAACGGGACCTGGAAAAGTCGTAAATAAGTTAAGGACGCTAGAACTGCACTCCATAGAGGGAAAATGGAGTAATATCAAAACAGTAGTACTGACAGCAGCAGCGGCCACCCTGGGAAACAAGAAAAAGGAGAGAAGATGAGCATGGTTTGATGACGAGTGCAGACAATCGATGGAGGAAAGAAATGAAGCATGTACATAACAAGAAGAACACGGGCAAGACGAACATTATTTGAAGTCGCAAGACGGAAAGCAGACAAGATATGTAGAAAGAAAAAGAGAGCCTATGAAAATAGACAAATAGAAAAAATGGAAGAACATTTCAAAAAACAACGAAATTAGAGGGGCATAAGAATGCCTCAAAAAGATAAAAAGTGGGTATAAACCTCAAACAAGTCTATGTAAAGATGAAAGTGGGCAAATAATCAGTGACCAACAGAAAGTCACAGAAACCTGGAAGCATTATTTTCAGACCCTACTTGGAACACAAGTAGACATTGAAGATGAAATGGGTATGAACTACGTAGAAGAGAATGAAGTAGATAATGGAGTAGAAGCTCAAACTATAGAGGAAGTTCTCGAAGCTATTAAGGCCCAGAAAAACAATAAAGCTCCGGGAGTTGACGAAATACCAGCAGAACTGTATAAGGTAGGTGGCGACCACCTAGCAAGTCACATCTACGAGCTCATTAAAGACATATGGCAAAAAGAGGAAATATCCGACGACTGGAAGAAAAGTATAGTATGCCCGATCTATAAAAAATGAGACAAACTCCAGTGCAAAAACTACCGTGGAATCTCTCTACTATGTACCGGGTGTCCTAATAAGAATGGCTTTCGGCCATATCTCAGGAACCGTTTATAGTACAGCTTTGAGAAAAAAATATTTATAACAAAAGTTGCCTCGGGAAAAGCCTGGAAATTATTTTCATAATTGTGGGTCCACCGCTAGAGGACGTAATTGAATATCAAAAATTACAAAATTTATCTAATGGAAGGGCACTGGAAATTCAATCATCGTATTCTTCATAAAATTCTGCGCATATTTGATTTCACAAGTTTAAGTCTACCCTTGCAAATAAGAGGTGGGGGTGAGTGGGAACCTTCTTATGAAAAAATGGCTGTAAGTCCGGTTCTGCTAAATCGAATTTTGCATACTTGGTCTTGTTGAAAACATCTCTTATTCGTCAATGTAACTGATTTATTTTCGAAATAGCCTAATAAGTAATATGCAAGTTAGGAGGCGTTATTTAATTATTTTTAGAAATCTAGTTTTCTTTGGAAAATATTAAATACAAGTATCCATTTTTAATCATGTATTACAAAATAAGATCAAATTAGCAACATAATACTGAAAACCGCATGTCGATACCTTTTTCAAAAGGTATATTTTTTATACAGGATTTTACTGTTTTTTGTATTATATGGTATACAGCCAACTACAGGAAAACTTTTTCCTTGTGGATTTGAACCTTTTTCCTATCTCGAGATATCTTGAGAAATGTGTAAATTTTAAACATAACTGTTACTGTCACCGGTAAACGAGTTTAAGGAAAAGTAGTGTGCTATGGAAAAAACAAATAAACATTTTCCAGATGTAAACGTATATAATTAATTAAAACAACAGTAAGTCAAACAACGCTATAAAATATAACAAAGAAATAAAAGCAACTACTTACTTAGTCTTAGTGACTGCCTAAATGTTCAAATTGTTGCCCATCATTTTCGATGCAAGCATTTACTATTTCAAGAGCAGATTGAAAAGCAACATATTTAACTGTTTTAGACTTTTATTTATAAGGACGGATTAAAGACCTTGGTTTTGCCGCTAGGCCCACTACTCGAGAAAACATGATCTAGAATCTAGAGAATGCGAAACGCCATTGAAAGCATTGCGAAAGCAGAAATTGAGACTGCTGTTCAATCTACTCTTGAAAGAGTAAATGCTATCAAAAATGATGGGCAACAATTTGAACATTTAGGTCGTCACTAAGTAAGTGTAAGTAGTTGCTTATATTTCTTTGTTATATTTTATAGTGTTGTTTGTCTAATTGTTGTTTTAATTAATTATATACGTTAACATCTTGAAAATGTTTCTTTGTTTTTTCCATAGCACACTACTTTTGTTGACATTAACAGTTGCTTAAAATTTACACGTTTCTTAAGATATCTCGAGATAGAAAAAAGGTATCGACATGCGGTTTTCGGTACTTATTATGTAATTTGGTCTAATTTTGTAATACAGGATTAAAAATGCATACTTGTATTTAATATTTTCCAAAGAAAACTAGATTTCCGAAAATAATTAAATAACGCCTCCTAGCTTGCATATTACTTATTAGGCTATTTCGAAAATAAGACACTTACATTGACGAAAAAGAGCTGTTTTCAACAAGACCAAGTATGCAAAATTCGATTTAGCAGAACCGGACTTACAACCACTTTTTCATAAGAAGGTTCCCACTCACCACATCTCTTATTTGCAAAAGTAGACTTAAACTTGTGAAATTAAATATGCGTAGAATTTTATGAAGAATACGATGATTGGATTTCCAGTGCCGTTTCATCAGGTAAATATTGTAAAATTTTGATTTTTTAATTTTTGATATTCAATTACGCCCTCTAGCGGTGGACTTACAATTATGAAAATAATTTCCAGGCTTTTCCCGAGGCAACTTTTGTTATAAATATTTTTTTCTCAACGCTGTACTATAAACTGTTCCTGAGATATGGCCGAGAGCCATTCTTATTGGGACACCCGGTACAGCATATAAAGTCCTCCCGTATATTATAAACCAGCGGCTCCAACCACTAGCAGAAAATATTATTGGAGAGTATCAGATGGGCTTCCGACGGGGAAGATCGACACTGGATCAAATATTTACACTCAAACAGATCTTGAGCAAATCATGGGAACACGATATTGATGTTCACAACGTGTTTGTAGACATCAAACAGGCATACGATTCAGTCAAAAGGAACAAACTATACCTACTATATATTGGCTGAATTGGCAATACCACACAAGCTAATAAGACTCATTAAAGACACAATGGATGAAACTCAGGCATGTGCACGAATACAAAACCACCGGACAGACTTTTTCAAAATTTCGCAGGGACTAAAGCAGGGAGATGGTCTGGCTCCAACATTGCTTAACCTGGCACTGGAGTATGCGGTTAGGCAAATGCAAACTGGACGAGGAAACCTACTGACCAACCGAACGGTTTAACTGGCCGATTATGCCGATGATATTAATATTATGAGTAGAACATCAACAGGAGCACAGGAAACATACGCAGAGTTAAAAACACAAACAAAAATGCTTGGTCTGAAAATTAACACAGAAAAAACAAAAATAATGAAAAATCAATGGGAAAATCCCAATAGTTGGCTGTATACCATAGTTTAAAAAACCAATACAGAAGTAAAAACTTCGAGATGTATTCTGATATAAAATCGTTTATTTAAAACTATAAAATGTCATCGATTGCAGAACGTTTTCGTTCTAAACAGAACATCTTCAGTGCATCCTGCCGAGTATTTTGAAACTAGCACACCGTAAATAGTGTTAACATCATCATATATGGTTTACATAATGTAATATGTTAAAATGTTATGACTACAAGTCGATGTTATTGGATAAAGTGGAACACATGCTAAAAGGGTGCCATGGTTCCCTGCTCGAGATACTAGGTACTTGCCAATTCAATGGGCACAGACCAACCACACCACAATGGGCACAGGTTGGTCTGTGCCCATTGAATTGGCAAGTACCTAGTATCTTCGAGCAGGGAACCATGGCACCCTTTTAGCATGTGTTCCACTTTATCCATTAACATCGACTTGTAGTCATAACATTTTAACATATTACATTATGTAAACCATATATGATGATGTTAACACTATTTACGGTGTGCTAGTTTCAAAATACTCGGCAGGATGCACTGAAGATGTTCTGTTTAGAACGAAAACGTTCTGCAATCGATGACATTTTATAGTTTTAAATAAACGATTTTATACCAGAATACATCTCGAAGTTTTTACTTCTGTATTGGTTTTTTTCAAAAATAATGACTCAAACGAGAAGAATAAATATAGTCCCACTAAACATTATACACGAAGATGACAATGAAACGGTTGGAAAGTTTACATACCTGGGAGTAGACATATATGCCGACGGATCAGAAGATGGAGAAATACGGAAGAGAATAACGCAGGCAAACGGAGCTTATTTTGCCCTCTCCCATATATTTCGATCTAAAAATGTCCACCGAAATACAAAGATGAGAATCTATAAAACTTTAATTCGACCAATAACATGCTAAGGCAGTGAAGCCTGGGTCCTGAAAGAAACATCCAAAAACAAACTCGACACATTCGAAAGGGAAGTACTGAGGAGAATACTAGGACCTGTGAGGGAAAACGGAATCTTCAGAAGTCGATACAACAACGAACTTTATCAACTTTATAAGGAAGCACCCCTGTCAGACTTCATTAGAATACAAAGATTGCAATGGGCCGGACATGTAATAAGAATGGGAGAGGATAGGCTACCAAAAAGAGCACTGAATGCTAGAATTCAGAGAAACGGAAAGCCAAGAAAGCGCTGGGAAGACACAGTAAACAGCGACGCACAAGCCGTTTTAGGAGTCCGTGTATGGAGAAGAGCAGCCACAGGCAAGCAAGGGTGGAGGCAAAAAATAAAGGAGGCCAAGGCTCAATTTGGACTGTAGTGCCGTAGAAGAAGAAGAAACCTAAATTAGATATGAACAAAATAATATAACGTCTGCAAAATAATATAACGTCTTTCTTTTAACAGAACGGATAAACTACAATTCCATATTCAATTATTCTCACGTTTTTTCGGAACAGAAATAAATTCCTTGAATTTATTCTTATGTCTACAGGGTGAGACAAAAATATGTAACAATAACATTTACGATTTTTGGTTTCTGGATGAGGCAAAAAAATTGAGTTTTTTTGAACCGTTTCAAAGTCCTGCGTAGAATGCGCAAAGAATGCGACATTATTAACATCATCAAAGAGCGCAAACTATAATATCTTCACCTTGGGCATGTTATGAGGAATGAACAGAGATATAGCTTGTTGCAACTCATTCTTCAGGGTAAAGTATTATTTGTAAAGAGAGGACCAGACAGAAGAAAAATATCTTGGCTTCAAAACCTAAGAAAGTGGTTTAATACATCGACAACCGGGCTATTCCGAATAGAAGCAAGCAAAGCAAGGATAGCCATGCTAATCGCCAACATCCGGAAAGAATAGGCACCGTAAGAGGATGTTTCAAAATGGTTGTGATAGATTGTTTCCCATTTTGATACTGCTAATAAAATAATTGATCTACTATATGTATTTTCTACAAGACATTTACAAATGATTCATTTATGCCAGAATATTGAATCACTGGAAATATCTTATTAATTGGATGTCCAATTTGCTTAATGCCCCACTGTATTTATAGTGTATTTAAAAAAATATTTTTTATATCTATTTTTGTCTGATAGAACTTTTATTTAATATCTTTATAGTAAATTACTGTCCCAAATTTTTTATTCAATTTCTTTGTTTCAGTGTTCAGACGACAACTCTTGCTGTGGAGGATGTTGTATATCTGGTATCTGCAAAGATAGTAAGTATTTACTGATAGAGCCAGAGGTTTAGAGTCATTCACCCATTGCAAATACATCAAAGTGGTATTTTTTTACAATAGTTGTAATTTGTCTTAAATATTTAATTAATTTAAAAATAATAGAGGATTCGTTTGATATATTATATGAATATAATCATTTTTAATTTCTGGGTCTGTCGGTCTGTTATAAATAAAAATCCACAAAAAATACTGGATCCTTTGTCTTCTTCTTCTTCTTCTTCTTTTTGTATAGACATGACCCTGTCTATTTTTCAATGTGCCTCCAATAGGTTGTCATTCCACCTTTTTCGTGGTCTTCCCACTGATCGTCATCCTATTTAGGAACCGCCTCTCGCCGTCCTTACTACTCTATTTGTTGTCATTCGGCTTATGAGGTCATTCCATTCTACTCTTCTGTTTTTCACCGAGTTATTAATGTTGTCCACCTTGCATCTCCGTCGTATATCTGCACTTCTAGCTCTATCCCATAGTGTCTTACCATCGATTTTTCGAAGTGTTTTCATCTCTGCTGTTTCTAGCATTCTTTTTCCTCTCTGTATGAGGTCGTGTTTCTGCCGCGTACGTCATTATTGGTCTGATGACTGTTTCAGATCAGTAATGGATCCGTTGTAAAAGATATATTTAAAAGACCCTAATAAGTGTTACATCACAATAACAAAACCTTTTCGGATCTATCATCATTGTTAAAAGTCCTAAAATAATAAGTATAACCAAATTAATTAAGAAGAAATATTTTAAAAAGTTGACTGGTTAAAAATTGCCAGAGGTCATACTTACAATAGCATAGCATGCATGCGTGAGCCACCAAAAAAGTTTTGGGTAAAAACCCTTTAAACGTTACAAATTATTAAATGGTACTACATATTGTTGATAATAATATTGGATGTTGCAAATATTTCTAGATATTACCCAGGGCAACACAGGACTTTAACCCACGTGGATGTAATGTGAAAGGGATGAACCTCACGTATCCATATGTTGGGGTTAAAAATTATTCGAACCTATGTAAAAAACTGTGAAATATGCAATTTAATTTAATGATTGCATATTTCACAGTTTTTTACATTTAGGTTCGAATAATTTTTAACCCCAACATATTTGATACTGCTTTATTTTCAATATCAATATAAACTTTAAACTCTTTGGCAGAAGTAACAATACAACAGTTCATAACGTTACATTGACAGCCTGTCTTTGGCATACTTTTAAAGTTCCTTTACCTTTAGTTGACATTCAACTCTCAATATGTGAAGTTCGTCCCTTTCACATTACATCCACGTGGGTTAGAGTCCTGTGTTTTCCTGGGTAATATCCAGGAATATTTGCAACATTCAATATTATTATCAACAATATGTAATATGTACCATTTAAATTTTTTTGGTGGCTCACGCATGCCATGCTATTGTAAGTATGACCTCTGGCAATTTTTAACCTTAGTCAACTTATTAAAATATTTTTCCTTAATTAATTACGTTATACTTATTATTTTAGGGCTTCAACACTGATGATGGATTTTTTAATCCGATAACGTTTTGTTAATGTGATGTAAACCTTAATAGGGCCTTTTAAATAAACCTTTTACAAAGGATCCAGTATTTTTTGTTATAAATAAAACATTTTATTTTGCCTAAACGTTTCGGCTATTTGCCATTTTTTAATAAAGCACTTTAATAATTAAATTATCTTTAAATTTAAATTAAATAAAATAAAAAATGTATATCATAAAAAATATTTTGTTTTAGCTTATTCAGATTGTCGCGTTTTGGCAAATCAGTGTATAGATTTCTACTGTCCGCCAAATCAAGAATGTTATATTTATCAACCAGAAGACTGTAAGGGATGTGCTTCATTTCCAATTTGTGTAAATTCACCACCAGAACCACTGGGAGTAATATTACCAAATAATATTCCCACTATTGCCACTTCAGGTTATAAATATAAGAAAAGTACATCCATATTAATTGTAAGTTTATCGTTGATCGGTAAAATATTTTAATATTTAATACATTTTTTAACTACGCTGTTTTAATTTCCTATTATGCAACAGAATAGAAAAATATAATTTCCTCTCCTATGTTTCCAATACAGACATTGCTAGTAGACAAAAAGTTGGAGTAATTAATTTCGGCTTGGTGATAAACTCCACATTATTTGGGAATTACGAGCAGAAAACTTTAATAAGTTTAAAACGTGTCTTCGGTGGATTGACGGGTTTTAACGTATTGCAGATAATTTTTGAAGTTATACTTCTTTAGGCGCGTTGGGAGTAAATTTATATGTGCGTGAATTCATCAAAAGTCTTGGTCCTGGGCGCAGCTCAAACGTTATATGTGCTCTGATTGGGTAATTACAATAACCTGTCGACAATAATTGTTCAATATGTCGGTTATTTTATTAATACGGCAATGGTTATGGGTAGACTTAGGCAAATATGCAAATAAAAAAGTATGAAATATGCGCATAAATATGCAGAATTTTATGCAAAAATATGCAGTATTTTATGCAAAATATGCATATTTATCTAGAAAATATGCATGTAATAAAAAATATTTACAATATTTTTTTATTTACAAACATACTTACAATATTATAAATACATAACATAATACAATTATTTTAACATATAAATATTATTTTGAATTGTGGTAACAATAGATTATCAAATGATGTTCAAAAGTTTCTAATAAAAACTGATGGCTTCTATCTGAATCTGAATACATATATTTGTAAATAGAAAAACTTCTTTCGACATCAACTGATGTAACTGGGGCATTTTTCAAATTTACTATAATAGACGGTTCTAAATTAAGTGGTTCGGAAAATGTCCCAGCTAGTACTTGAACCACTTCAGAAAGAACCTGGTAACCACTATTTTTTTCCATGGTTTATTTAAATTTTTGAAAAATTTCCTTTCCAATAGTACCTTTAACGTTTTGACACAATGACTTAAATTCTTTTAATAAAACTGTACTCTCTAACAATGATAATTTGGAGGATTCTAATTGAGTTATAGTTTTCTGGACAAAACTATAATTTGATTTTATGAATGACAGTTGCTGATGGAGGATGTTATTTTGGAAGGCTTGATTAGCTTCCAATAAAGATTGGCAACTATCATCCGTTAAAAGGTTAATTATTTTTTTTAAAACAACAAAATGATCAGCATAGAAATTAGCTGCTTCCAACCATGTTCCCCAACGTGTTAAAATGGGTTGCGGTAACAGTGGAACAGCAGGAAGCATATCTCAGTAACATTGTATTCTTACAGGTGATTTCAGGAATACCTTTTTGAAGCTCGCTATTAAACTGTTAACTAGTAGAAATTTTTTTCTTACTTCCTCCGCAACTCTGTTTATTCCATGCGCTAAACCAGCGACATGTATTAAGTTTGGATAAAATATTTTTAAATTTTGTCCTGCGTTCACCATATATGGTGCGGTATCAGAAGAAATAAGCAATAATTTATCATTAGGCACAGCAGCAGGAAGAAAAAAGTTTGCTAATGCTTCTTGTAGAAACCGTGATATTGTTAGAGCGTTGGTTTTTTCCATTTGCTTACAGGAAATTAAATACGATTTTGGAAAGGCTTCATCGCTAAGTACACCAATCAATAAGTGCACAATGTATCTTCCTGACAATTCAGTGGTCTCGTCCACACATACGTAAAAGTAATTATTACCTATTTCGGCTTTTATGTTGTGGATAACTGAGGAGTATAACAAATTGACATTATTTCTCTTTAGAGTTCGTTTTGTTTGCAATATTTGAATTTAAAATAAACTAAAGTTTTCATTAGATAATTTTGAAAGCGGTATATTAGAAAATACTAATGCACGACACAAGTCTTCGTTAAAAGTTTCTTGTTCGGTTTGTTTTTTGGAACTTGACTGAAAGCACTTGGACACTGAAGGTTGATATTTTTCACCGGATGTGGTTTTTACTTTTTTAGCTAAATGTTTCGCGGTTCTGATATGCTGATCTATTTGAAATTTTGTTTCAGATAAAATCTAAAAAAGAATATAAATATTTTATAGTTGTACCCATTTTTAAAATCTAAGATTGTAGAAATAAACTAAAAATGTACCGTTTTTGCATAACAATTAAAATATTTAAATTAAATCAAATAAAAATCGGTGTAGTAATCTTGAAAATGTCAAGAAATGACTGTGCAAGAAGGAAGCACCCCCAAATATTTACAAGAGGCTCTTGGTCTTTTCTGTTTACATTTAATGAAAAAATACTGTGAGCATAAATTAAAAGGCCTTAATTAATTAAGTTCAATATATGATATGTTTTTGTTTTTAGCAAATTTAAAGCAAACTAAGCTACTGTTAGAAAAAAAATGTTAGCGACCTTTCAGTAGACTATTGAATAATTTGAATTTTTTAATAGATATCCTATTTTTTATGGCAAGGGGTTTAAAAAATGCTTGAAAAAAGAAAAAATACATCGATTTATTGCGAATTAGCCTTGTGTCGGTACTTTTCTTAAACATAATCTCCAATTTTAAAATCTTTGTGTGTACAACCCTGTAAATTTTTAAAATAAAATAAATAATAATACGTATGTACTTAGGGTTTTGCCACAATATGAGCAATAAACTTTATCCATATCCATAGATAGCTCTTTGTAAGGTTTTATACAAGTTGAAACATTGCTTATTTTCGGCATTTTCAAAGCACAATAATTATTCACAATTATAAATACACGTTATTTACGCCTCCAATTTTACAACAAAAGTGAAACCAAGTGAAACTGACCGTCAAAATAAAAATTTTTACCTAGAGACATAAACTGGCCAACACAAACCCTTAATTCCAGGACAAAACGTGACAAAACTATAAGCCGCTGTCTTTTATTAGTTACTATACCAAGAATTTGAATAACAAGTGATTATAAAACAAAATTAAATATTAGCATTTTCATGCTATCTGTAAGTTTGAATATAAAAATATATAGTTAACACCAAATTTTCAAATTATATGCACTTTATGCTCACTTTTATAAAAATAAGGAAAATTTGACATTTTTGTATTTTTTATGCATTATATGCAAAATATGCAATTTGCATATTTGCCTAAGTCTAGTTATGGGTAAACAAATATCGTGTATATTAGTTTTTATTGTTGTGAGGACAGGGCCAAAAGCGAATTTATAATTGTAGTGACTCTTTAAATAGTTTTTAAAAGCAACAGGTATATGTTTCAGTATTGTAATAAGTAAAAAATTACATAGGTAGGTACTTACCTATTTGGATAATGTACCTACCTAGTAGGTAATGCTTTGATTTACATAATTTGATTACCAACAAAATTTCTACCAATCTTCATCTAATTGTTCTCTTACTCTATGTTTTGCTGTATTTTAATATTTTAATTCCACAAAAATAAAAATATTTTGATTAAATTCGGAACTGTCAAACAGCAAAACGTTCAGTTGCCCCATCTTCTCACATGACTGATATGTGTAATTGGGTAAATGAGTAGAGGCTTCGATTACAAATCTAAGCCCCCTAAAATGCGTGGGTTCGAATCCCAATGCAAGTTTTTATTTTTTTTTTTATTTTTTTTATAAATTTTATGATTGTAAGTATATTTGTTATACAATTGTTTTTCAGAAAATGCTCATTTAGTTAAATTTTTTGCCAACAATTATTATTGTTCAGAAATCATTTCTTTGTGGCATTATTCAATGTGTTTGTGTGCGTTTTATTCTTTTATTTTGTTAATTTTTGGTAATGTTTTAATAAAAATTTTTGGAAAGCAGTAAGTATTAAAATTAGTTTAATATTTAAATAAAATATAAATAAACTTTAAAGTACATTATATCAATTTCGTTGAAATCACATAATAGAAGTGTAACTTCTTACGTGCGTACAAAGTACACACACATTCTTTTTTTTTATAGTAGTAGTAGATTGTAAAGTTGAAAAGATTGTAAAATTTACCTGACACCCACATGGGGATATTTCGCACTCTGCGTAACTGAGATTACTATTGTCAAGTTTATTATTAAGTGTGCCGAATCTCGCATGTTCCCCTTTTTATATCATCAAGGTTGTATGGCACATTACCACATTACTTGGTCAAGTGTGTTTTATGCCAAACTACTGATTGTGCAAGATTGACATAACGTGTAATTAAATAAAACTTTAAAAAGGGGTAAACTCTGTAGTTGGCTGTACACCTTCGATATAACAACGTCGAATGAAGTAAACACTTCTGTTGTATGTAGGCATATGAATTTATTAAAATTCTTAAAATTTATCCACAAGGGAGTGGAAGTACAAAACGTTTTCGGTCAAACTGACCATCATCAGTGTAAACATCCAGTGTACAAATAATTGTAACTAGCCACTTCAATAGGTGTAAAAACCTCTAAATTACATTATTGTTACATACTATATTAAAAGTAGTCGACATTAAGTCGATGTCTTAAGATTTTAAAGATCACATGTGAATGTATTTCATCCTTGCTCGAAAATTGCACAAGGTACTTGTGTTATAGTGAGAAGTTGCCGACCAACTAAACTAGTTGTGTGATCTTTAAAATCTTAAGACATCGACTTAATGTCGACTACTTTTTAATACAGTATGTAACAATAATGTAATTTAGAGGTTTTTACACCTATTGAAGTGGCTAGTTACAATTACTTGTACACTGGAGGTTTACACTGATGATAGTCAGTTTGACCGAAAACTTTTGCACTTCCACTCCCATAAATTTTAAGAATTTTAATAAATTCATATGCCTACATACAACAGAAGTGTTTACTGCATTCCACGTTGTGCAATTAAATGTTATGAAATAAGACACGCATTGTAAATGATTCGTGCGCTCTAGTTTTTCTAATGAAAACAAATATTTATTGTCTCCAATGATTATGATTTCCCGAGCTCTGTCGATTTTATTAATTTCTAAGTGTAGTTTGTCGAAGAAATCGTCTTTAACGCTGACTAATGCATCATCTTTGTGTCCTCTAATCGTTAGGTTCATTTTTATCAGTCTCTCATTGATGACCTCCCATATAAATAGTTATGAATTTCTGAAGTTTCTTGGATATCAATGTAGCTATTTAGTTCAGAGAAATAAGGAAAAAAAAATATCCTGTTGGTGACACAACCCCCTCCAGGCCGAAACCAAATGTTTTTAGTAGTATGAACATATATAATAATAACGTATATGTTTCCTGCAGCCGATTTTGATGATATACATAGTTATACACAAATGAAGAATGAAGTAAATTTTCGCTTTTTTCGTCTATTACCAAAAAGTTAAGCATTTTAAACAAATTTGAGAGTAAGAAACTCATAAATTGTATAAAAACTTCAATATGGCGTCCGCTGAATATGTCTATCCTTGTTGGTTACTTAGAAAATTGCAAAATAAATAATAAATTTGGAGTTTTTATAAATATTCATAACTTATATAAAAATTAACTTAGAACCTTCTTCTTACATGGAATGCTGAGACTTCTGGTGCTTAAATATCATACCCTAAATTTCAAAGCAATTGGTCAAATAGTTTAAAAGTTATTTAATTTGTTTTTCCCAAATTATTATTTTTTTTGTTAACACTATAAGTTAGAAAATGATGAAGTTACAGTAATACTTTGGATAGTTTATGAAAAAAGAAGATTTACACTATTAATTTAATTAAAAAAATGACAAAAAATAATTCTAAATATTGCAAAATTATTTTGCAAGAGCATGTGAATTAAAAAAAGAGGGGGCAACTTTGTCCCTAATTGTCCCAGGACAATTGTTTTTCTTTCTAAATGTGTATAAAAATTCAGTCTTTCCAAATATGAAAAAATAATTTTTCTACGGGTAACGGTTAAAAAGTTATTCTAATTGTTTATAAGTAAGCAAAAAATCGACATGTTTTTGCAAAATAATTTTAGACTGTTTAAAATTACTTTTTGATATTTTTTTTAAATTAAGTTAATAGTATAAATGGTCTTCTTTCATAAACTGTCAGAAGTATGACTGTAACCTCATAATTTTATGACTTAGGTACAGTGTTGCAGAAAAAATTAATTTGGGAAAAACAAATTAAATAACTTTTAAGATATTTGACCAATTGCTTTGAGATTTAAAATATAATTTAAGCACAAGAAGTCTAAGCGTTCCGTGTAATAAGAAGGTTCTAACTTAATTTTTGACATAAGATATAAACATTTATAAAATCTTAAAATTTATGACTTATTTTGCAATTTTCTAAGCAATAAATAAGGATAGACATATTCAGCGAACGCCATTTTGAAGTTTTTTATATGGTTTATGAGTTTCTTATTTTCAAATTTGTTTAGAATGCTTCACTGAGGTGGTTAAGACATGTCAAAGAGCATAGACTGAACTCTTCTAAGAATTTTAGCCGTTTGCAGAAAAGTGCTACGCAGTTGCATAGTATATTATGTTCAGCCGTTTATTTTCGTTGTCACAGTATCGACAGTTCTCACTATCTGATTTGCTTATTTTTTGCTCCAGTGAGAAGCTGAGAATGAGAGCTGACCAGAGAGAAGACCAGTGACCATTTCGCTCGTCCGGAAGAAAAGTGACACAACTCTAAAAATGCATAATTCTAGTTATCTTGTTAAATTGACTACAAAAATCCTATACTTTTACCAGGAAAAGGGTCACATATAATATATGTATTTACTTCCAACTTGGTAAGATAGCTGTAGTGTCATTATTCTTTTGTCGGCAAAATTAATATTTTTATACTGCGATAATGACACTTTTGAGACTATGCTCTGACGTTCGACGTAAACGTATCGTTATTTATCACAAAAACCGTTGTATTTCGATAAGTGTCCTAGGTATTTTTCGTTAATGGTTAAAAAAGTAGCCAATATTTTAAAACAAAAGTGACATAACTCAAGATTTTGATCCTTTTTCTTTGTTAAATCAAATATCACAGTTTTTTGTTTTGACTTCTAACACAATTAGAAACATTCGCTTATCCATATTCTTCGTTTTTAATTTATAAATTTTAGTAGTTATCGTTTAAATCTTAGAGTTAAATTAAGATCTAAAAAGTCCATTTTTGTCTCTCCTGAAAAAAGTTGTTTTCTAAGTTGTGACAATTTTCTTAAAGATGAGCGATTTAGATATCTTTTTTACTAATTTCGACTGACTAACTGTCTAAGCCAAAGTCATTATAAAAAAATACTCATTTCGAGAAGGGGGTTTGTTGTAGTACACGAAAATTTTATGAGCCCTTTTGCTTGTCTTTGTCCTGGTGAGTTAGACTAATGTAATCGTAGTTAATTGAGTTTCCAGGTCCGGAGTTTCTCTCTGATGTGGATTTTCGATAGTCCACAAAAGAGTTCTGGACCCAATTCGTGTATTACTTCATTTACTTTTTTGTTGAGATATTGTATGTTTTAAGTGCCAAAATTCATTATCCTTTTTGGGCCGTGGAGTTAGCCCCATGCCATAGAGGACTTAGAGGACTTGGAGGTGGACTTGGAAGATCAGTATTTAATTTTGGAGTATTCCTTTTCCTAGACAGTTTGTTTCAACTGCAGCTTAAGAGCACCATCTTTGTTGTCTCTTGGTCTGCGTGAGTTACTTTATTTCCCACCTACCCAACATCCGAAGCTGGTGAGAGTATTCCCCTATCTTCTTCTTCTTTAAGTACCGTGCCCAAATTTTTAGGCG
Source organism: Diabrotica virgifera virgifera (assembly GCF_917563875.1). Lineage (NCBI taxonomy): Eukaryota > Metazoa > Arthropoda > Insecta > Coleoptera > Chrysomelidae > Diabrotica > Diabrotica virgifera. Next base: position 68,487,302 of record NC_065446.1, on the reverse strand, counting down.
TGGGTAGCTTCCATAACAATTTGCCGATATCGTTCTCGATCTTCTTTCCTTCCGATTCTTTCGACCAATTCCTCTTTTTCCGTCGATCTTTCCATTGAGTATTAACTGCAGCATCCTGTATCTGCTACCTCTCATTATATGCCCCAGATATTCAAGTTTTCTCTTTTTTATCATCTTCATTAAGTCACCTTCGCCTTGACCTACTCTGTTTAAGACTTCTCTGTTTGAAATGCGTTGAACCCAAGATATTCTGAGCATTCTACGATACGACCACATCTCAAAGGCTTCTAATTTGTTCATCATGTTAACCTTCATGATCCAGGTTTCACATCCATATAGTAATACAGGATACACATAACATTTTAGGAACTTGATTCTTAGTTGTAAATTCAGCTGAGAGTTGCTCAGAATAGATCTAAGTTTCATAAATGCGCTCCTCTTGCAATCCTCTTGCAAGAGGACCCCTATATGCTACTTCATTATCAGGACCATATCTTAGGCTTTTTAAAACTCTTCGTTTTAATAGTTTTAAATAAGTCAAAATACATGATTTGATACAGTGAAATGAAATGAGTATAAACACCTAAATCTACCTTATTTATTAAGAAAATTACAAAATAATATTAATTATTTCAAAGGACTTGAAGTAATATTTCCAGAGCTTTTTTCTGTAGAAGTAATCATAAAATCTTGTACTATTTCTGGGTCTAAAACAAAAGAAGTAATACAGAGTAAAAATATAAAGCAAAATATCTACTACTACAAAAATAATAAAGAATAGAACACAAAACAGGCGTTTTATTATTACTTATTTCGTGTTCTATTAAATACTTACTAGTTATTTGGAGATTCTTTGATTCTTCTCCCACTCTCTTACATTCTTCACTGATATTGTAGAATTGTTGGATTTCATATTCAGGATTATAGTAATCGTAAACTTTTACCAGCGAATTTTTCCTCTCTTCTATTAAATAGTTTTCATTAATATTGAATGTAAAGCACACCAAATGTTTATCTAACTTTGTAAAGTAAAAATTGACTTTGTCATCCTTTTCTTCAAACATTTCTATTCCTAAATAAGAAAAATCAATATTTAAACAGGTTAGTAAAATAAATTAGCGTATTCGTAGTCTGATGCACCGTGTGCAAATAATAGAAAATATAATACTTTCTTTTACTGGTCACCGCACATTGAGCTTAATAGACGGAGAGGCAGCGCTGAAAAATCTCTTTGGATTTACTAAAGCTAGATTTTTCACAGTTGATTACTGTGAGTGTGTAGAGAAACATACTGCGGTCGGTCAAGCGAAGCGTAGAACAGGGGTTACTGAGAGGGCATCAAAGTTGCTTTCCTACGAAGGTAATTAAATCCATTTACTAAGGCTGAAAATCAGTACACACAATCTAAATTAAATATAAATAAAAGTTATTTTAGTCGGTCAGCTGTATGACGGGACAGAGCCGGTCGGTCGGCCCCAACAGTCGATTGATGAAATGAAGCATTTTGGCTCGCAATTTTTTCGTCCAGCATGGATTTACTTGAAATTTTCGCAGAAGGTAGAGAATAGTTTAAGGATCATTTTCTATATCATGCCGCTATCATACACTAAAACCTTGGGGTGGTTGCCACCCCATCTCGGGGGTGGGAATTTTTTTATTACATTTTAACCATTTAATTCGATGGAAAAAGTGATTCTAAAAAAAATGTTTTTTACATTTGCTTCGTAAAACTAATATTTTTCGAGTTATTCGCGCTTGAAAATATCAGTTTTTCGACGAAAAAATCGACTTTTTTGAGGGTTTTTTTGAGAATACCTTGAAAAATATGCATTTAATAAAAAAAAGCTGTAGATATCAAAATTGTATCTTTTAGTAACACAAACCAAATTTTTTCCAATAATATCTTTAAGACCAATACAAACCGAGATACGGCATGTTAAAGGTTAGCTTTTTTTGTCAAATGCATAATTTGAAATATTCACAGCCAAATAATGCGAAAAAATTTGCATATTTTTCGAGGAAAACTTAAATAATATTTTTTTAAGTATACAATTAGAACTTAAAAAAAATAAAACGTTCTAGGATGAAAATTAAGCGACTTATAATGAAAAAATATCGGTACCTGCTTTTCTCTACGAAAAAATCAGTGAAAACAACCCCCTAACTACCTTTCTAATTCAAAATTGGTCTTCACCTTTCTGTAGTTCCTTTTATAATACTTTCATTCTTTCTCTTGTCAACAGCCTAAACACATTGTCTTAATCCACCAGAAGTTGTAGTTGGGAACTGCTCACTTTGTGATATCTTACGATAATTTTGTGGACCTGGATCCCGCGTACCAAAAAAAAAAAAGAATGTGTGTGTACTTTGTACGTACGTAAGTTATACTTCTATTATATAATTGGCGGAGCTTCAAATTGGCAACATGGCGGAGATCGAGGAAGTTAAGAAAGAATTGAACAAATTGAATAAAAGTGATCTAATAAGGATAATAATTGAAAAGAAAGTGCCTTTGGACATAAAATCAAGTGATAAAGTGGTTAAGTATGTGGAAAGTGATGAAAATACCAAGTTTCCTGATGTAACTACTGAAATATCTGATAATAGTTCAACTGACCACGCCCATGCGGTGTCACTTAACATTAAAATATGACCTCAAATTCGCAAACATCCAACTTGAAGCTTCAACACGTATTATCAAAGAACTTGAACGAACGATTAGTAATCAAGATTATATTATAAATTTGCTACAAAACCCAGCAAATTTGCAGGTTAACCATGTGCCAAATACAAACAAACAAAGCGGTGTTGCCGGTCATCCTCCAAATTCCGTCGCTAAAGCTGAAGGAAAGAAAACCATGGGCATACACGAGACACGTGAGAATATAACAATTACAAACCAGCAATTCTCAAGCGCCCTAACGCAGGCTCAACAAAGTTTGAAAATGAATGATATCCACAGTCTTGGCAAAAACCAAAACAAAACTCGGTCCGATGCAAAAGTTGTGGGCAATAACAGCGAGAGTGAGGAGCTTGCAACAAAAGACAAGGTGTGGATTTATGCAGCAAAGTATAAACAATCTTATAGTACACAAAAATTGGAAACATACCTACAAACAAAGTTTCCCGGGCATGAGTTCTCGTGCACTTTATACGAGAATAAGGTAAATGGATCCAATTCTTTCAGGATTACGGCAGATGCAGAATTGAAGGATATTCTTTTTCAACCACAGACATGGCCAAAGGGAATAGAGGTGAGTGAATATTTTTTTCGCAGAAAATATTCCGTCAATAAACCTCCTAACCAAGGTAGATACTTTAACAGGAAAAGACAACAGTGAAAGTGTTATTTTAAAAAACTCTGTACCATTTTATAATAAACAAAATTCGTTAGCAAACTCTGACCAAGTTAGTCTAGTTAGTATTTTTCATGTAAACACCCAAAGTTTAATAAACAAAATAGATCAGCTTAATGTTTTTTTGAAAAATAAAAGATACAATATATTATGTTTCTCTGAACATTGGCTCAGAGAAAACGAATTAACAACATTAAAGTTTGATGGGTACTTTTTGTCAACTTTTTTCTGTCGGAAGGTAAGAGAACATGGAGGTGTTGCAATTTTTAGCGATAATAAATTTTCTACACGACCAGTTTGTTTGAATCATATATCATGTGAATATGAGGGTGAATTTTGTGCATTAGAAATTACAGATATTAAAACTATTCTAGTAACAGTGTATAGAACCGGAAATGGGAATTTTAAAATATTTCTAGACCTTTTTGAAAAGTTATTGGTGTTTTGCTCTGCTAATTTTTTGGAAATAATAATAATTGGGGATTTCAACATTGATTTTAAAAAATCTTCTAATGAACTCAGAATTTTCCGTGATCTAATTTCTACTTTTGGCTTAACAATAAATATTAATGAATATACTAGAATAACAACTAGATCAGCAACTTGTTTAGATAACATCTTAACAAACATAAACAGTGGGATAGTTGGTTGTGGAATTGTGGACCCATGTATCTCTGATCATCTTGCTCAATTTATTAACTTAAAAATAAAATCTGAAAAAAATCATAGTGCAATTACATACACAAGACGTATAACGAGTAATGGCATAGTGAAGTTGAAACATTCGTTAAATAACGTTGATTGGTCTTTAGCTATTTCTCTCAAAACAGCAACAGAATTAGCTCAATTTATTACTGAAATGTATCAAAAGTTAACTGAAATCAATTTTCCATTAAAAAAATTGCGAAGTCAGAATAAAGCTCCAATTTCTTGGTTTGATGATGAATTAAAACTTATGCGAGAAAATCTATCCACAGTCAAGATAATTGCTGACGTTACAAAAAATTATAGTGAATATAATAAGTTTAAGAAGCATTATAGATCAACAATATCATTAAAGAAAAAACTAGCTTATGGGTATTTCTTTTCAAATTCTGAAAATATATCTCGTGACAGTTGGAAAGTTATAAACTATAACAGAAATAAAGGTCAAAATAAAAAAGTTAGTCCTAGTACGATCTCATCAAACGATTTCAATAATTACTTTACTTTTTTTTTTTTTTTTTTTTTTTTTTTTTAACATCCCATTTATTTACAATCTGTAATAATGATTACAATAAGTAAATTGTTTAACAATTAAAAGAGACTTGCAGGAGACTGTCCAGTGACAATAACCTATAAAATCATAATTTTAGTACTTAACAAAATTATTTGTGACTAATAAATAAAACCCTATAAATAAAACTCTATAATAAATAAAATATTTTTGAAAATTTAAAATTTAAAATTTAAAATCTTGTTCGTAGATCGCTTGGAGTGTGGCGCTTTAGCCTTCTGTTTGCCTGGGGTCTCATTAGGTTCTTCGCTAGCCTGTTGGGGTGGTTTTGTAGTCGGATGTCGTATTTTTGGGCGTAACTGGCAATTTCTTCTTTGACAGTCTTCATTTGGAGATCACGATTGATGTGTTCATTGGGCATGTACCACGGTGCATTTGTGATAATGCGCAAGGTTTTCGATTGGAATCTCTCCAGGATGTCGATATTGGATCTCGACGCAGATCCCCACAGTTGGATACCATAGCTCCATATTGGCTTAATCACTGCCTTGTATACTAAAATTTTATTGTACAAACTCAGTTGTGACCTTTTTCCTATCAGCCAGTACATTTTATTGAGTTTCAGACCCAACTGTTTTCTTTTCGTGAATATGTGTTTCTTCCACGTTAATCTGCGGTCCAAGTGCATACCTAGGTATTTTACGTCATCCTTTTGTTGTAGTACTTGATTATTTATTGAGACGGTTGGGCACGTATCTTTTCGATTAGTGAACGTTATATGTACTGACTTGCTTTCGTTTACTTTAATTCGCCATGTTTGTAACCAGATATTTATACTGTCGAGATTTGTCTGGAGCAGTTGCAGAGGCGATGTACGGGTTTGAGTGAGCTGCAATGATTGCTGTGTCATCTGCATATGTGGCTGTGATGATGTTTTGGCTTGTAGGAAGATCTGCTGTGTAGAGTAGGTAGAGAACTGGTCCAAGGACACTACCCTGAGGTACTCCAGCGTTGATTGGATATAAGTTAGTGCACTGATCTTTAACTTTTACAAGGAAATGGCGGTCGGAGAGATAGGACTTGAGGATTAGAAAGTAGTTGAGAGGAAGGACTTTTCTTATTTTGTATAGCAAGCCAGTGTGCCAGACTTTATCAAAAGCCTGCGAGACATCCAAAAAGGCTGCAGAGCAGTATTGCTTCTCTTCTAAGGCTTTGTTTATGGAATTGCAGACTCGATGAATTTGCTCGGTGGTAGCATGTTGTTGTCTAAATCCAAACTGGTGGTTGGGTATTAGCTGCTTTTCCACGAGGATTGGCTGTAATCTGTCTAGTAAGAGTTTTTCAAAAACCTTTGACATCACTGAAAGTAGACTGATAGGTCTATAGGACTTAACTTCTTCTACAGGCTTGCCTGGTTTGGGTATTAAGATGATTTGTGCCACTTTCCACAAAAGGGGATAGTAACCAGTTCTTAAGATTGCGTTAAAAATCTGTGTCAAATATTGCACGCCTTTCTTGGGAAGTTCTTTTAAAATTCTTGCAGTGATTAAGTCGAACCCTGGGGACTTTTTCGGATTCATATCTGTTTGGATTTTGTTGAAAACTTGTTTGGCTGTGAATTTCTCCAACGGTGCTTCTAGTTGGTATGGATATTCTAAATACAATTGAATATTATCTTCTGCATCAGAGTTGTTGTTTTGGGCATGTGGTTGGAACACTTCCTCCAGGTATTTGGCAAAGACTGTAGCTTTTTCGTTGTTACTTTTAGCCCATCGTCCGTTACTGGCCCGGATAGGCGGATTAGAGAGTTGTGGTCTGTTAATCTTTCGTGTTGCCTTCCATAGCGAGTATTCGGAGGTTTCCGTAGCAGATAGATTTTGTAGATATCGTTTTATGTCGTTGTTTTTATTGTTGTTTAACAAAGTTTTTAGTCGCGCTGTAGCTTGGTTTAATCTATTTTTATCCTGGGGTGCACGGGTTCTTTGCCATACTTTCCTTAGTCTTCTTTTTTCTGCGATTTTTTCTTTTATTTCGTTGGGTAAATCTTTGTGTATGAATGTTCTTGGTTGTTTAGGTGTTGACTGCCAGCCAGCTTTCTGAATTATCCTACTTAATTGATTTACTGCTTCGTCAATTTCGCCATCCGATTTTAGTGGGATGTTTAGGTCCAGTCTCTCATCAAGGATAGCCCGGAATTTAATCCAATTGGTATATTTACTACTTAGATATGGTGGAGGTTGTGTTTCGAGGATATTCGTAGATATCATGACCAAGACAGGAGAGTGGTCGGTTACTTTACTTCAGTAGCTAAAAATATTAGAGGTTCTTTCAGTTCTACAAATGAAAATGTAGCTATAGATATTTTGAAAGATGTACACTCTCCTTGCCACTCTTTATTTTTACTACCTGTTACTGATATTGAAATCAGAAATGTGTTGCGTGGCTTGAAAAATTCACATTGTACAGATTTCTATTTTTTAAACAAAAAAATAATTGTCGAAACTATTGATATTGTTATTGACAAATTAGTTTTACTTTATAATAATTGCCTCACTGAGGGGATTTTCCCTGATGTACTAAAAGTAACAAAAGTGTTGCCACTATTCAAAAAAGGGTCTTTAGATGAAATTGGAAATTACCGTCCCATCTCTATCATTCCCATTTTCGGTAAAATTTTTGAAAGCATTCTTAATACTCGTTTGATAGAATATCTAGATAAACACAAAATACTTCACTGTAACCAATATGGCTTTAGAAAAAAGTGCAGCACTACACAAGCTATACAGAAAATTGTGAGAGATATAGTCGACGGCATGGAGGAAGGTCATTTCGTGTCTTTGACATTGTGTGATTTATCCAAAGCTTTTGACTGTGTTTCGCATAAATTAATGTTGGAAAAATGCATAAATATGGTATAAGGGGAACCACTCTCAATCTATTTAGATCTTATTTAACAAATAGAAAACAGGCAGTTTTTCTTAATAATAGCTATTCTGATTTGAACACGATCGAATACGGGGTTCCTCAAGGTTCAATACTAGGACCCACTTTGTTTCTTATTTATCTGAACGATCTATTTCACTACACTTTTCCCATAAAATGTGTGTGCTTTGCAGATGATACCACTCTCATAAATACTGACATTAATCATCATAATTTGAAAATTAAAATAGATAGTGATACTCAGAAAGCAAAAAACTGGTTTTTGCATAATGGTCTGAAGCTAAATGAAGACAAAAATCAGAATTTGATGTTTAGTTCTGACCGGAAGTATGTCTTAGGAAATAGTGTTAAACTCTTAGGAATTTTCCTAGATGATAATTTGGACTGGAGTGCTCATACAGACTACTTAAGTTCTAAACTTGCTACAACTATATTTTTGATACGCAACTTAGTTTTTATGATCCCTAAAAGTACCCTTAAAATGATCTACTTTGCACTGTTCCATAGCCATTTAAAGTACGGAATATCTGTTTGGGGTGGCTCTTGTCACGCAGACAGAATTTTTAAGTTACAAAAGAAAGTAGTGAGGATACTTGCTGGAGCAGACTATAGGGAACACTGTAAACCTTTATTTCAGAAGTTAGGTATTATGTCACTACCTTCACTCTATATATATGAGACGCTGATTGAAATTCATTCCAACAAAAGTAAGTTTAACATAAACTCCAACTTCCATGATCACCATACAAGATCGAGTAATGCTATTAGAGCACAACGTTTTAGGTTGACGAAAAGTATAAAAAACTCAACTGATGTTAGTTTGTACAATTTTTTGCCAAATGAAGTAAAAAGTCTTCATTTACAGTCGTTTAAAAATAAAATAAAATCACACTTTTTAAAACATTGTTTTTACACAAAGACAGAGTACTTAGGTACCGCTTATAATACATTATAATAAGTACACTAGTTTGGTCAGGGTTTTTTTGCCGATTATGACGATATTTCATGTTTTTAAGTTTATTTCATGTCTTTACGTTTTTACATAGTGTGTTAAATTTTTTGTTAGTACCTGTTTGTATATCTGTTCATTATAATTTATAATATTTATCTTTTAAATTTTGTCAAAATTTTATAATGTAGGTACGTACTCTTTTGACTTGTCAAAAACAAAAGAAATTTTGTATATTTGAAGAAATAAATTCTATTCTATTCTATTCTATTCTATTCTATATTTATATTATCAATACACTCAAGGAGTTTGACCTATTTAAAATGCCTAATTTTGGAAAAATTGGAGTTTAAAGAAAAATTGATTTTTTGCAATTTGGTATTTTTCACCTTTTACTTCAAAATATCTCCGAATATACTGAAGATACGAAATAAAAATTATAAACTACTAAATTGTAGCTTTTTAATGACTAAAATTACCCTGTGCATAGATTTGCTGATATAGCTGTTTAAAACCTCTATTTACCAGCAAACACCCCCTTATTCGAGCCTTTTAAACCCGCCCCAATTAAAAACTAAGGGATCTTACGGAATTTAATTTACACAGTCTTACAGCTCTTTAAAAATCCTACAAAATCATTTTTAAAGAAACTTTTTATCGCCAAAAATATATAGATTTTTCGAGGTATTCTCAAAAAACCCTCTAAAAAAGTCGATTTTTTCGTCGAAAAACTGTTATTTTCAAGCGCGAATAACTCGAAAAATATTAGTTTTACGATGAAATTGTAAAAAACATTTTTTTCTTAGAATCACTTTTTCCATCGAATTACATGGTTAAAATGTAATAAAAAATTCCCACCCACGAGATGGGGCGGCAACTACCTCCAAGGTTTTAGCGTATGATAACGGCATGATATAAAAAATTATCCTTGGACTATTCCCTACATTCTGTGAAAATTTCAAGTAAATCCATGTTGGACGAAAAAATTGCGAGCCAAAATGCTTCATTTCCTCAATCGACTATTGGGGCCGACCGACCGGCTCTGTCCCGTCATACAGCTGACCGACTATAATAACTTTTATTTATATTTAATTTAGAATGTGTGTACTGATTTTCAGCCTTAGTAAATGGATTTAATTACCTTCGTAGGAAAGCAACTTTGATACCCTCTCAGTAACCCTTGTTCTACGCTTCGCTTGACCGACCGCAGTATGTTTCTCTACACACTCACAGTAATCAACTGTGAAAAATCTAGCTTTAGTAAATTCAAAGAGATTTTTCAGCGCTGCCTCTTGGTCTATAAGGAGTCATGTGAAAGATTATTCATAAAAACGTATATGTATGTGATAAACTGCAATATTTCTGTTACACAATCTGGTTTACTAAATGGATTGGGTAGATGTTAAACACGACTCAGTATGCAAAGTAATAAATTAAAGTTCCATTTATGTAAAAACCAGGTTTAGGCTTGTTTCAACGGACACGAAAAATCTTATTGAGAGAGCAATGTTTTGATAAACTTATAGACTAGGCGAGATAATGAATCAATAAACCTAGTTTTTTGCAGTTAGATGAATTTCAATGAAACTTATTGCACTCGATTCGTATGATCCTTGGGAAATTTTGTGAACTAAAATGATGATGTCGAAATGAAAATTGCATGATTGAACAAGGAAAAGCATTTTCAAAAGTACATTATTTAGAATGATGAAACGTAATAATAAACATAGAAACACCCCTCAGTGGGGGTTTTGGGGTCGCTGATCATGAATATCATGACGGCGAGATATTCTCCAAAGCACTTGATGCCCAAGATGGGCCTCTGGGCCTCGTCTCTTAGAGTTTTGTGAAAATTCGATATAAAATCAGTGCAGTCTTTACTCTGAGATTTTTTAATGACTGAACATGAATATCACATCGGCGATGATCTCCGAGGCACCTGGTGCCCAGGATGCGGCTCGTCTGCTGGAGTTTTGTGAAAGTTTAATACAAAGTCAGTGAAAATCGTTACTCAGGAGTCTTTGGGATCGATGAACACAAATATCATGTCGGCAATGGTCTCCGAGAGCACCTGTTACCCAGGGGAGGACTCACCTCCTGGAGTTTTATGGAAACTCGATACAAAATCAGATTGTTCTGAACAAAGATGCCTCTGAGACCGTCTCTATCACGATATTATTGATTCGCGACTTCAAAACCATCGGGTAATGATTTTGTATTGATTTTGTATCAAATTTTCACCAAACTCCAGGAGACGAGGAAAACCTCTGGGCACCAGGTACTTGGAAGACCACTGTCGTTATGATATTCGTATTCAGCGACACCACACTCCCCAGAGTAGTAATATTGATCTCATTTTCGTCAATTATTTCCTAATTACAAATAACATAACGCTCTCGCAAATAAAGATATATTATTAATAACTCCACCTGTGGTGACAAATGGGTGGATCGAGTAGCTCAGAAGTCACCACTGCCGGTCCTAAGCCCGGATAAAGGAGGAAGGTTGGACAGTGGGCTGACAACCCACTCCCGGAAAAAAGCACACTGTTACGAAACCTGAACATTTACCTCGGAATACAGGACGAAACTTTCGGAAACGGCTCAAGCTACGAAACATGGACTATATATTTGGAAGCTGGAATGTGAGGACGCTAAATAGACCAGGAGCTCAAACCGCACTTCTGCAAGAACTAAAAAGATATAGGCTCATGATCATACGGCTTTACATTTATTATAAACCAGCGGCTCCAACGACTAGCAGAAAATATTATTAGAGAGTATCAGACGGGCTTCCGACGGGGAAGATCGGCACTGGATCAAATATTTACAGTCAAATAGATCTTGAGCAAAGCATGGGAACACGATATTGATGTTCACAACGTGTTTGTAGACTTTAAACAGGCATACGACTCAGTCAAAAGGAACAAACTATACTATATATTGGCTGAATTATCAATACCACATAAGCTAATAAGACTCATTAAAGCCACAATGGATGCAACTCAGGCATGTGTACGAATACAAAACCACCAGACAGACTTTTTCAAAATTTCGCAGGGACTAAAGCAGGGAGATGGGCTGGCCCCGACATTGTTTAACCTGGCACTGGAGTATGCGGTTAGGCAAATGCAAACTGGACGAGAAAACCTACTGACCAACCGAAGGGTTCAACTGGCTGTTTATGCCAATGATATTAATATTATAAGTAGAACATCAACAGGAGCACAGGAAACATACGCAGAGTTAAAAAAAAAACAAACAAAAATGCTAGGTCTGGAAATTAACACAAAAAAAAAACAAAAGTAATGACTCAGACGAGAAGAAATATAGTCCCACAAAACATTATACAGAAAGATGACATTGAAACGGTTGGAAAGTTTACATACCTGGGAGTAGAAATATATGCCGACGACATCAGAAGATGGAGAAATACGGAACAGAATAACGCAGGCAAACAGAGCTTACTTTGCCCTCTCCCATATATTTCGGTCTAAAACTGTCCACCGAAATACAAAGATGAGAATCTATAAAACTTATTCTTGGAAAAGACCCTGCAATCATGGAAAAGAAAGTGGAAATCATGGAGAAGGAAGCTCCAGTAAGAAACGAATACCTATATACTCTAAATTTTGCTGACGACCAAATAGTGATCACACAAGATGAAGATGACTTCAGCTTGATGATGAGAAAACTGGAACAGGAATATGCAAAGAATGGAATGGAAATAAATCTAAAAAAAAACTGAATACCTAACAACGGTGAATACAGAAAAAAACGAGCTGGAAATAGACAAAGGTAAAGAAATCAAAGAAACAGAAAAGTACAAGTAGCTATTTATGTTTCATAATATCAAACAAAGGAACAACTGAAAAAGAAATAAAATAGACTAGGACAAACAAGAGACACACGAAAATTGAACACGGTCCTGTGGGATAAGAGCAACAGAGATAAAATTCCTAAGGAGAAGCTGCAGACTAACAAGAAAAGATAGAATAATAATTAACATAGAGGTTAAGAAAAGAATGGGAATAAACTCAGACTACATAGAATATAGAACAGAACTTCTTCTGTTACAGAACAGATTGACCTGGTACGGACATATCAGAAGAGCAGACAAAAAACGTTAGAAAAACAGAATAATAAAGTGGAGCCCGATATGATGAAGGAAGAGACGACCCCGAAGACATTTCAGTGGACGAAGCAATGGAAACAACAAATCTGCAGGAAGGGGACTGGTAAAACAGAAATAACTGGAGAGAACCGTTGAGTGAAGAAGTACAATGAAAACTGTGGAAATCCTTAATATATATACAAACCGCTCTTCAAAATGTCTTTTCATTATTGTGTTTAATCTTTTAATTATACAAAATTCTTAATTTCTTTTAGTCAAAACTTTTTGTATGGATTTGATATCTGAATGTAATTAGGTTATACAGTGGAACCCCGATAAGTCGGCCTCCGATAACCTGGAGGTCCGGCTAACCCGAACCGATTTTCATCAGACAAAACGAACATTTTTTCAGTTTGACTGAGTTTTTTACCAAGAAATAAACAATACTGTATACAACTGTACGTAATTTAGATGTGCTGTGCATATGTATTCCATGTTTTTGCAATTATAATGGAGTTTTTCTGTAAGTATAATGTATTTTATTAATTTTTATCATATTCTCCCGCTAACCCGGATTTTCGATAACCCGGATTGGCCGCAGTCCCAATTAATACGACTTATCGTGCTTCCACTGTACCTTTACAGATCTAAACTTACGTGAAACATTACGGTCCTCAGTGAGCTGGTACAACGTAGATCTGTCAGCTCGGTAACCTGTTGGTAATGATATTTCCATTACAGCCATGTTGGAGGGTCCATCAGGAGCGTTATATGATATACAGGGTGATAAACTCGTAATAGAACATTTATTAATTGTTGATACTGGTGAAACTTCCAGGGCAAACTTAAATGCTTCATTTTTGGGAACAATCTTTAAATTAAAAGATTGGATAACCTACCAACATAAATACACTTTTATGTTAAGGGAAGGAATAATTTGTATAAAATGTAAACAATAACAAACATTTAAATGACAATAGCCATAAATATAGTACTCGATCAAACTTAGGAGTATTATTATAAAGTGCCTGAACAAAATTAAGCTTCTTCTTCTTTTTCTTTTTGTATAGACATGACTGTCTGTTTTTTTCAATGAGCTTCTAGTGAGTTGTCATTCCATCGTTTTCGTGGTCTTCCAACTGATCGTCTTCTTATTGGGGACCTGTCCCTCGCTGTCCTTACTATCTACCCTATTTGTTGTCATTCAGCTTATGTGGTCATTCCATTCTATTCTTCTGTTTCTTACCCAGTTATTAATGTTGTCCACTTTGCATCTCCGCCGTATATCTGTACCTCTAGCTCTGTCCCATAGAGTCTTACCATGCATCGATTCGAAGGGTTTCATCTCCGCTGTTTCGAGCAATCTTTTGTCCTTTCTGTGTCGGGTCGTGTTTCTGCCGCGTATGTCATTAGTCATTATTGGTCTGATGACTGTTTTGTAAATTCTGTTTATCATTTTTTTTCCGATATTTTTATTTCACCATATTATGTCATTCAGGAAACCTGCGGCTCTGTTTGCTCTATTCACTTGATCTTCCACTTCTGTTAAGAGCCTTCCGTAGCTAGATAGTGTGATGCATAGATATTTAAACCATTACTTTTTCTATTATCTGACCCTCCAGCTCCAATTTACATCTTATTGGATTTGCTGTTATAACAATGCATTTTGTCTTTTTTTGTGGAAATTATCATGTTAAATTTTCTGGCGGTTATGTTAAATTGGTGCAGCATACGTTGTAAATAATCTTCACTTTGAGAGATTAGTATTGCATCGTCTGCATAGCAGATTATTTTAAGCTGTTTTTCTACCATTTGGTATCCTTTATTAAATTTTACTTTTTTGTTATTTCATCCATGATCAGGTTGAACAATAAATAACTCAAGGAATCCCCCTGTTTTATCCCATTGCCTTATGGCTTCAATTGGGCCAATTAGTTCATCTTATCATCATCAGTAGCTCGACAACTCTTTTTGGGTCCTGGCTGGTTCTAGGATTTTCCGCCATTCTGTTCTGTTCCTTGCTTTGTTCTTCCAGTGGGCAATCACAAGTGTTTTCAGATCTTGTTACACTTGTTCCATGTATCTAAGTTTGGGTCTTCCCTTTGACCTTCTCCCTACTGGTGTTTGCTTCATTATATATTTTGGTGTTTCGGTCTCCAACATTCGTTCAACATGGCCCATCCAGCGCAGACGTCCGATCTTTATGGATGTTATGACGTCGGGTTCGTTGTATGCTGCGTATAGTTCAAAATTATATCTTCTGCGCCATACGTCATTTTATTTCACCCCCTTATACAGGTGTCGAAGGATTTTTTGTTCAAACGTACTTAATAAGTTCTCATCGCTTTTCGACAGTGTCCTGTCTCTGATCCATATATAAGGACCGGTTTTATCAGGGTTTTGTATATTTTGCATTTGGTTTTTCTTGTGATGTTGTTAGATCTTAGATGTTTAATGAGTCCATTATATGTTTTATTAGCAATATGTATTCTTCTCTTAACTTCTTCGCTGACATTGTTATCTGCGGTAACTAGTGAACCTAGATATGTAAAATTTTTTACGCTTTCGATGTTATAGTCTCCTATTGTCAGATTCTGTAGGTTGCTTTGGCCTGTCGATTTGCTGGCCTTCATGTATTTTATTTTTATTTCATTAATATTTAGGCCACTGTTTTGTTCCGCTCTTTCTATAGCATCAAAGGCTTCTATCATTTCTCTTTTGGTTCTAGCTATGATATGAACATCATCTTCAAATGCCAATATTTTTACACTTTTTATTATTATTGTTTCTCTGGTGTTGACTTTTGACTCTCTAATTATTTTCTCTAATGTGATGTTGAATAAAATACAGAATAGGGCATCTCCCTGTCGTAGGCCCGTTCTAACATGGATTGTATCTGTTAGTGCGTTTTGAATTCGAACCTTGCTTTATACTTTAAGTGTTTCTTTTACTATATCAATGAGATGAGTTGGAATATTAAACTCTTTCAGGGAGTTGATCAGAAATTCTCGATGAATACTATCATAGGCACTCTCAAAGTCAATGAAGAGATGATGTGTGCGAAGAGTTCATCTTATACTTTTACTTTTATTGTGTTGTTCCGGTAGATGTTTTCGATCGTTTTAATTATTCCTAGAGGTACCTTTCTTGAGTATAACAAATGGATAACGTCTTTTAATTAGACCCTGCCAAATGCATTTTTGAGATCCACGAAACATAGATGGCGTATCTAGGTTTACTGTATTCTAACGATTTCTCTTGAACTTACCTCATCATAAAAATATAGCGTCAGTGTATGATCTTCCCGACCTAAAATTAAGCTTGTAAACGATAATTATTATTGTCCTTAGTGATTATGATATTGCTAATTAAGTGAGTTTTTGAGTTCTTCTTCTTTTTCATCTAGCCATTCAAGTCCACATCTCACCATAAGCCTCTTCAAGTCTTCCTTTCCATTGTTTTTTGTTGTACGCTATTTGTAGCCAATTTTTCCCGGCAGTCCATTTCAGATCATCTGTCCATCTCAGAGGAGGTCTGCCTCTGGGTCTTTTGTGTTGGTATGGTCTCCAGGTTAGAATGGTTCTGTGCCATTTGTTTAGATCGCTCCTAGCTACATGTCCAGCGTATTCCCATTTAAATTTTAATGATTTTTGTACCACATCGGTGACTTTGGTTTTCTGTCTTATCCATATGTTTGTTTTCCTATCTTTAAGTGATATGCCAAGCATTGCTTGAGTTTTTGAATTAAATAAAGTTAATTAACCACGTTGTGCTTCACTTAATCTCTGAAAAGCCTAACAATTGGTGTCAGAAGTGGGGTGAGTTTAAAGTTATTTTCGAGAATGTTTATGGTCAAAACAAGAATGAAGATCAAGATGGAGGAAATTTCATATTCATCGAAGAGAAGAAAAATAAGTTGAAGAAAAACGACAAGAAGAAAAAAAAAGCAACGAAAAGAAGCTGAAGAAAGACGTAGGAAGAAAAAGAAGCTGAAGAGAGACGTTCTCAAGACGACAGAGAGTGTTAATGAGTCTAATATCAAAAATAGAGGCCCTAAAATGAGTAAATATATAATATAGGACATGAAAAAAGAAAAAAGAAGTAATCACAGTTGATGAGACCTTGCTTTAGAATGTAATTTTCCAACATGGAGTAGACGACTTTTAAAAAATTCCTAAAACAATTTCTCAATTTTCAAGGAATGACTGCTATATTATAGAAGATTTTTCTAAAGTCCATACTTTTCCATTTCCATTTATTCCATACTTTTGCATTATACTGTATATTAACTTCTAGAGACAACTATAGCACGAGATATTTATATATGGGAGAAATAGAGGAAAAAATAATGACAGCGATTTATTAAGCAATATAGGCTGAGTACCGCATCCTATGTAGTTGGGCGTTCAGTATAAAGTCGGCTATGGCAAGCACAATTTATAGGAACTTATTGAGATTGGACAACTTTTTGTTTTTTTTACAAACTTGACAAAAGAAGGATGTAATTATGATTTCATATAGTTCGCTCGTAAGTATTACTAACAAAAAAAAAATCAGTTTTTTCTTAAATATAAACGCTTACTTGAATTAAAACGCAACCAGTTCCTGTTACTTTAACGGAGATTGTTCCATTCTTCTCCTTCATTGAAATTCTTCTTGTTTTGAGCATATCGCTGTTAGTGATGGTGAGGTTATGATTGCCCTCAGGTTTTTCCATGTATATAACTAAGTTAAGATGTTTGGATTCAACTAAACGTAAATATCGAGAAAGGGCTTCTAGCGCAACAACAGTGTCCTGAAAATAGGAAAAAATAATCTTTATGTTCAATATAATTAATCTATTTAGGGCTAGAGTATCAATCAGGCTAGATTAATCAATCTGTTAACTCAATCAGCCGTAGATAATAGGGTTATCTACTACTGATTGGCAAGTTCATGGATGCTCTGCTAATAGAAACAAATTATTATTTATAAGTATATAACATACGCATCCTGCATGAATGCATAAAATTTTGTTTTTTATGTATTCTTATAAAAGTTATTTGACGTTTCTATTTCCACTTCGGAAATCGTTCTCAAAATAAAAAACATTAATAAATTTAGGAGGTAGGCGCAAAATCTTGGTCCAATGCTATTTAAATGTATTCATTTTTTTGAATCCTGAGAAAACTAATAAATAATTTTGAAAAAATGAAACGGAGAATGAAATATTATTACCGAGGGCAAAAGTTCTTTGAATAAACAAGAAGTTTCTCTTGAATAAAATATTTGAAATAAAAAACACCTAAATTTTCCCTATTTTCACCCCTGTAACTTATTAATATTAACATTATATAGAAGTTTTCAGGGACTTTTGGCCCTTGGTAATATTGTAATATTTTATTCTGCGTTTAAATTTTTCAAAAATACTTAGTTTTCTCAGGATTCGAAAAAAATGAATGCATTTAAATAGTATTGGACCAAAATTTGGATCTTACCCTCTTAAACAAATTTTGCTTTTGTTACTTAGTAAAAAATTCTTCTAATAATTTAAGTTTAATTGACTCCTTCATATTGACGGTTCAGACATAATATTCTACATTCTAGACTACTTTAAAAATATATTGTGGATATTTTTGAATTGCGCTCCTGGAACGACTTTATTGGAAGTTATTTCATTTGATTACATTAACTTATCTTTAACTTACGAATACCCGTCATGGCATGTGATCTGCCTTGAAAAAGGCAACGACGTGCGATCATGTTAGTGATTCCATAGTAAATAATGAGCACACAACCAGAAAAATACCTCCTAATACTATCCCGACATGGTACTTATTTGGTCTTACATTTAGTTTACTCTCAATATTAACACCAAACTCCTATTTTATATATATATATATATATATATATATATATATATATATATATATATATATATATATATATATATATATATAGGGTGACATACACCTCTGGAATAAAATTATTTCTGTCCTTGTTTTAAAATATTTTAAAAAACGCTGTGACCCGCCGATTTGAAATGTACAGGGTGATTCACGCAAGCCTAGCATAGTCCATAAGTTTTATTTTTAATGGAACACCCTGTATATTTTCAGACGGAAAACCGGATGAAAAAAAATACTTATCTTACCTGGGTTGTTACAAAACTTCCTTTTGGTCCTAATTTCGTTGACAGCCATCGTACTACTGCTAAGGCATGAGCCCAGTGTTCAGAAGAATTTTGATATAGGAGAGACATAAGTGCATAACTAGTAGTCTCAATATCAGTTGCACTGGATGTATTAGAACCTAAATGACATGGTTAGTTAAATTAAAATTCAAAAACAAAATAAAAAAACAATTTGCCTATGTTGCACGTGCCCGAAATAATATTTAGCGTGATGCGAAATATCGAGACGTGTGCAGTAACCTTGCGGTATACAGTAATATACATAATGTAAATACATAATATACTCCTATAAAAATAAAATGACGTTTAACTTTTATAACTTTTTTTTATACCAACTCGAGAACGACTTGATAGATTTGGCTAATTTTGATTTTGAAATATTTATAGAAATCCAAGGAAGGTTTAAAGGTGAGAAAATAATGTGATCAAATTATAACGAGAACAGTAAAACTAACAATTTTATTATTGACAAAACGTTTTGCTATTTACGTTGTCAAAACAATGAATTGAATCTCTCTTCGGCAATGGACCGTGATAGTGTGACGTCAAAAAAGTTTCCAAACAAAGCAACTGTCAATTGATTATACACGTGATTTTTGTAATCATTTTTATTTTATTTTAACAATCATCTGCACGTTTTTTCTAAAGACACAATTCTTGTTAGTCTTATCAATCATATTGCTTTTAATTTTATAAATGTCCTTACACAAAATCAAGGATTTACACACTACATAGTACTTACTGTGTTTCTTCAGGTTTTTAACCAGTCCTATTTGGAAATATGGTGGGAAATATACTATGATCATTGATTACAATCACGGGTACCCAACACATTACCATTTTGTAAGAATTAAACATCCTACAGGCATTATATTCCAATTACAAAAACGAAAACAAACACCATGTGTGAATTTTTGCTTTGTTTGGAAACCATTTCAGAGTAGCCAACATTGATTTGACGTCACGACTATCACGGTCCATTGCCTTATAAACAATGTGTTTTGGGAAAGACCAGATGGGAGAAAGTCTGTTGGATGGCTTAGAAAAATATCTGAAGATACAGTCAGAGAAAATCTGGAGAAAATGGGAGTGAGACAATGGGAAATAGTGGCACAGGGCCGATAAACATGGAAGGCAATAGTAAACCTAGCAAAGACTCACGAAAAGTTGTTACGTTACACTATTGATGATGATGATGTCTGTGAAATCAATTGTTTAGATCTTAAGACTTAAGATTAAGTTTATTAATTTACCTTTATTACTCCACCATAACATATTCTGATGTTGCTCAGAAACGGCTAAAAGTCTTCTTAACAGTTTATTTGCTTCTCCATACCACTTCATTTTAAATATAGCGTAACAATTAAGAGCTAAACTATATTTATCTGGATTGTTCTGACTACGTATGCAATACTTGGCATTCGTTAAAACTTTTTCAGAGACATCAATTTTCGCCTCTAAAAGACTTATTATAACGTAGGAAGTTAAACTGGCCGTGCTGTTTTCCTTGCTTGTTCCACCCTACAAAGTAAACAAATCAAGTTTTTAAGGACAAGTAAAATAAACAAAATCATTTACTATATGGACATAAAAATTTATTAAAAAATCCTTTATAGAAGGTATAAATATGACCTTTATAAGTGATACGGGACCTACAAAGAATTAACTTTCTTCTTAAAGTGCCTATCCGTTCCGGATGTTGGCGATCATCATGGCTATCTTGACTTTGTTTACCGCAGCGCGGAACAGTTCAGTGGTAGTCGTGTTATAACACTTAGGTAAATTTTGAAGCCAGGAAATGCGTCTTCTTCCCGGTCCTCTTTTACTATTTACCTTCCCTTGGAGAATCAGTTGGAGAAGGCCGTAACGTTCTTGATTTCTCATTACATGTGCTAGATATTCTAATTTTTTTGTTTTTATGGTTATGAGAATTTCACACTCTTTCCCCATTCTACCCATGACTTCCACATTGGTAATTCGGTCAACCCAGGATATACGTAAGATGCGCCTATAACACCAATCTCGAGCCGATTCATAGATGCAACAGTTAGTGTCCATGCTTCCATTCCGTAGAGCAGAACTGAGAATATATAGCATTTCAACAGACGGTATTTTGTTTTTAATACTATGTCTCGACTGTTGAAAATGGGTCTCATTCTAACGTATGCTGCTTTCGCCCCTTAATTCGAAAGAATTAACAATGAAAGAATATCATTCAAAATTTCGAACTATACCCCAAAAAAGATAGTGGATGGGTTGCAGAGCCCACAATGTTCAAGTACGGTATGCGGCAGAATAGTACTGAAATGCGCATGCCTCAAATTTATATGTGTCATGCGCTGAAATTTACTGAATGGTTTCCGAACGTCGTTATAACGTATGTGAATGCCATGTTAATGTCAAGTGATTCAGGATGGTTCTCAGTTTCGTAGAAAATTTTTTTATCGTGGAGTACTATTTTCGGTCATATGGAAAAGGTTGCGAAAACTGTCCAAGATTAAAATCAACAATGGTTTTAGCAGGAAGGGGCAACCTGTTACACGGTCAGGGAGTCCCTTTGAATACTTCGTGATCATTTTGGGAGATCGTCACTCACCAGACCTAATAGAGGGAGAGGCAGCGCTGAAAAATCTCTTTGAATTTACTAAAGCTAAATTTTTCACAGTTGATTACTGTGATTGTATAGAGAAACATACTGCGATCGGTAAAGCGAAACGTAGAACAGGGGTTACTGGAGGGTATCAAAGTTGCTTTTCTATGAAGGTAATTAAATCCATTTACTTAGGCAAGGCTGAAAATTAGTACACACATTCTAAATTGAATCTAAATAAAAGTTATTATAGTCGGTCAGCTGTATGACGGGACAGAACCGCTCGGTCGGCCCCACTGAATGTGCAGGGTTATTCACTATATTTTGACCCCTTGCAAACTGCTTTATTTACAGAATTAGAAAAAAATGCAAAATACAAAAGTTATTCGATTTTTAATTATGATTTTTGGACATATATATCGTACTAGTGATGTCATCCATCTGGGCGTGATGACGTAATCGACTATTTTTTTAAATGAGAATAGGGATCGTGTGCTAGCTCATTTGAAAGGTTATTCAATTCTCTATATAATACTATAAACACTAAGATCATTATTTATACAGGGTGTCCAAATTTTTTTTGAATTATTAATTAAACAACTAATTTAATTAAAATTTTTTTTTGGGCATCTTGTATAATTAATCATGTTAATGTTTATATTACTGAATAGGGAATCGAATAGCCTTTCAAATGAGCTAGCACTCGACCCCTATTCCCATTTAAAAAATAGTCGATTACGTCATCACGCCCAGATGGATGACGTCACTAGTACGATATATATGTCAAAAAATCATAATTAAAAAATCGAATAACTTTTGTATTTTACATTTTTTTCTAATTCAGTAAATAAAACAGTTTAAATGGGGGTCAAATATAGTGAATAACCCTGTACATTCACTGGGGCCGACCGAGCGGCTCTGTCCCGTCATACAGCTGACCGACTATAATAACTTTTATTTATATTTAATTTAGAATGTGTGTACTGATTTTCAGCCTTAGTAAATGGAATTATGTAATTACCTTCGTAGGAAAGCAACTTTGATACCCTCTCAGCAACCCATGTTCTACGTTTCGCTTGACCGACCGCAGTATGTTTCTCTACACAATCACAGTAATTAACTGTGAAAAATTTAGCTTTAGTAAATTCAAAGAGATTTTTCAGCTCTGCCTCTTGGACTATAACGCCACCTGATACGCACACATGGGGAAAGCTGAAGGAGGTAGACCGATCCACCGTCTGACATTCCGGAATTGCAAACTATAATTAAAGATTTTTTCGTACCAGAGAGCATCTTTAACATCTGGTTTATCGGGAACGTCGTCGTGAATAATTTTTGCAAGGTTATATCATGTATACTAAATATACAGTGCGCTGGAATAAGTGTTACCCCCTTATTAACTTTTTTATTTTTAGCACATAAGCAAAACGCTCGGACAGGTCGATTTTTAAAATAATCATGGTATATTATAGCATCAATGTTTCGAACTTTACGCGATCTCTCTTCAGGTGACAGGCATAACTTTGATTTCTTTAAATTGGAAAGTTCATCATGTGACACCTTATTTAAAAGGTTTTGAAATACTGCTTACAAACATGTATAATACTTTAATGCTATTTGAGAGCGTAGGCCCAAAATTTCGGTCGAATTATTTTTAATTGCATTCATTTTTTTGAATCCTGAGAAAACTAATAAGTATTTTTGAAAAATTTGAACGCAAAATGAAATATTACAGTATTATCGAGTCCCTGAGAACTTCTATAGTGTTTATTTTAATAAGTCACAGGGGTGAAAAAAGAGAAAATTTAGTCCGATTTTTAATTTCAAATATAAACTTTTTGGTTAGTCTAACGGACATTCAGCCCTCCGGACTGAAGTCTAACGGACTTATTGTAATAATACAATCTTGTACTCTGCGTTTAAATTTAACAAAAATACTTATTAGGATTCGAAAAAAATGAATGCGTTTAAAAAGAATTCGACCGAAATTTTGCTCCTACGCTTTCAAATAGGATTAAATTATTAAACATTTTTGTAATCAGTATTTTAAAAGCTTTTAAATGAGGTGTCGTATGAAGTACTTTCCTACTTAAAGAAATCAAAGTTATGCCTGTCACCTGAAGAGGGATCGCGTAAAGTTCGAAACATTGATGCTATAATATACTATGATTGTTGTAAAAATCGACCTGTCCGAGCGTTTAGCTTATGTGCTAAAAATAAATAAGTTAATAAGGGTGGGTAACACTTATTTCAGCGCACTGTATAATTAGAAGTAGGTTGAATGCTGGAATATATGGAATTTATAGGATTAAAAGGCAGATATCGAGCACCTAGTTTAATTAAATCTTGCTCAAGTATACTTTCTCTAACTTAGCATCATCAGGGGCATTCCGTCAAATCAGGAAGATATCCCAGCAAAATGCAACATTTGTTTGGCAAGAAATAAATTTTTAAATTGGCAACTAACACATAACATAAAACACACACTGGACGAAGGACAAACAGATCAAAAAATAAATTAAATTATGCCGGGTACTACATCTTGGCAAGTCTAAAAATGTAAGAACAATATTGATTGTTATATTACAAACATGTGGTGGATTTGACAAATATTCAAAATATTTCGATAAAAATGGGCTTTTCGAGAAAGTACTAAGAGGCAAAAAAGTTTTAAAAACATTATGTTTCACTAATAATACTACAGTAATAATTTAATAGGAACATACACAAAAGTTTAGGGGGGTTTAAGGGAACAAAACCCCCATAAAATTTTTATGGGGTGCACAAATTTTACTATAATTTTTTTTTCAATATGCTCCTACCACGTAGGGGCCATGTCCATTTTCAGTAAAAAATCTCTAATAGTTTTCGAAATATTGGAAAAAATATATTTTCATTTTGTAACTTCAAAGGACTATAACTTTTTTTATGTGCACATTTGTGCTAAGGTAAGTAGGTTCAATCAATCTATTTTTGAACCCAGAATCTGTGGTATAATTTATGACCAATCTTTTCGGGATACCCTGTATTTAAATTAAAGATAAATAAATTAAAACTTTAGAATAAAATAGAGGTGTCAACTTATTTTTATCCTAATCAGACTTATTGGGCAGCTGCAAATAATTACTTAATGAACGACATGGACGACCTTCTTTCACCCCCAAACATACAATTTTTGAGTATCTTGTGTGGTTTTTGAAAAGGGAAAATTTAGAGAAAAATATTGTGGAATATCAAGTAATAAAGGATTTGATGAATATTTATGATATAACCCAAATCAGATAAATTTGAGATACGCTATTGCTGCACCTTTACTATTGAATATAGGGAACTTATTTTCTCAATGTTTCCCTCTACAAAATATCTGAAGATCTAAAACTTACCATATCTTGGAAAACGTGCAACATCGTATTAAAACATCCATTTTCTAGTTGATTATTTAATATCCAAGTAACAGCTTTGTTTATGACATGTTGATCTACATAAATATACTCTCTAGCTTGCGCTAAAATTTTTACAACAAATGTTGTTAAAAACATGGAGCCCATTGGGTCATAATACCCAAAAGCAGAGAACGAACCGTCCTCATGCACATAATTCAGTATTCTCTGATAACCTAAAAAAACAAAAATAATTATAAAAACAATTTGTTCTAGTTTCCTTGTACAGAAGCCAAAAACTTACAATATTTACTTCCATCGTAAGAGTGGTTTTAATTGTTAATATCAGTTGATAAGGAAGCAATGCCTCAAGTAAAGGTTTCAGAGATAGATATAGAAATAGAATCCATCATTTCCAATAAATCCCACTCTCACGTTCCCTGGTCAAAAGCTTGAATCTATGCTTGAAAATAGCAAATTTGCTAGATTATTACCATAGTTAGAAGAGTACCATACAGGTCTAGAAGAGTCATGCCGGGGAGACAGAACTGAAAGTTTTCAGAGTAAAACCACCTTCATGCTCATGTCTAGGAACCAAGGGGAAACATAAGATCAAGAATCCACCATTAACAATTTTTTGATGAAGGAGATTAAACTAGGATGTCAGCGGTTAACAGATTCCATTTCAATCCACTGCAAGTCAGTAGAAATAAAAAGAACTTAAATATTAGCTTAATCCATACTTTCGTGATGTATAGAAGTAAAACATAGACTTTATTTAGCAATGACAGGGAAGCGCTCAGAAGGTAGAAAAGAAAACTCATCAGAAACATTTATGAACCAGTTAGAGCCGGTGAAGTCTGATGGTTAAGGAGAAAGCAGGAACTACACCTGCTACTTATAAAATAGACTTAGTGACTAAAATAACGAATGGGCTTATAGGGTGAGGTAGTCATACACAGAGAGCGGGGGAGGAAAGAACCACCAAGAAAGTGTTTATCAGTAGCCCAGGGGGAAAAAGGAGTTGGGGAAGACCCCGACTAAGGTACATAATGACAAGGATATTTTGTCCATATATAAGCTAGCTAGCCAACAACAGGGAATAATGGAGAGATGTCGTGAAACATGCCGAGGCTCCTCAAGGTCTTTAGCGCTATGGGGTAAGTTACATAATGCAATTGTAAGAGATGATTTAAATGCATGGATCAGAAAGATACTTCACAACTAGTAGAAAAAACCGAGAACAGAACTTACATGACAACCAAAATATATTGCGATGGGATACTATATCCTGCGATAACTATTCTATATACGTGCGAATGTGATCATCAAATCTTATCTACGGCGGTCCGATAAGTACTTAGCCTCTCCGCCCGATAGCGACACTGTTGCAAGAGAAATCTACTATCTTGTAATACATTATGGTAGATGGCCTATGTCAAAATATCAGCCCAATCGGACTCGTTGTTTTGTTTTGACTTTTTTTTTGTTTGAGGATTTTAGAAAAATGAAAAAAGAGCAATATCAGTTGGTGATTCGACTCTTGTTTTTAGAAGGAAAATCCCGCAGCGGAATCAAAAAGCGCTTAAATTGTGTAAACAGTGACTCTTCTCCATCGATGGAAACCGTCAAAAATTGATTTAACGAGTTTCAACGTGGTGGCACGTCGATTTTTGGTAAGTCACTCAAAGTTGCCCCGAAAACGGTTACCACTGAGGATAATGTGAAAGAAGTCCACGTTCTCGTATTGGTAGACCGTGAATGAAATACCACGAAGTAAAATCTCACCCTGAATGTGCGTGAGATAGCTGAGAGAGTAGGCATCTCAAAAGATCTCGTTGGTCATATCTAGCATGAAATTTTGGGCATAAAAAAGTTGTCGGCGCGATGGCTGCCGCATTTTCTAACTCCGAACAATAAACGTAACTATGAAACCACTTCATTAGTGTCTGATGCTGTTTAAGCGTAATCCAAATGAGTTTCTGAGTTGTCTCATAGCCGTCGACGAAACATGGTTCCACTCGTATACACCAGAGACCAAGGAAGAGTCGATACAGTGGACGTCACGATACAAGAAGACTGTCCAATCTACCGGAAAGGTGACGGCCACCATTTTCTGGGATTCACAAGGTATGATCTATATCCACTTTCTGGAAAAGGGCAAAACGATCACAGGTCTTTAGTATGCCGCAATATTGGCCCGATTTGACGCCGAATTTCAGAAAAAACAGTCCCAATTGGGGAAGCAAAAATACTCTTCCACCATAACAACGCTCCGGCTCACACTTCCGCCATCGAAATGGCCAAATTGGTCAGATTGGGGTACAAAATGCTGTTCTATCCAACATATTCTCCAAATATGGCCCTCTACGATTTCTTTTTGTTTCCAAACTTAAAAAAGTCACTTGCCGAGCAGAAATTTAAGTCAACTAAGGAGATTTTCACCGCCACGGTAGCCTTCTTTGCAGACCTCGAGAAAATATATTCTTCAGACGGGTTTAAGGCCCAAACCAGATGGGCCACTCTGCAGCGCTACTCTGTGGATCCACAGAGAGGCTGAAACAGGCGTTTTTCTAGCGCCGGCGACTACACTGCGAAGTGGATCGTTTGGAAGGGTGCGGCGTTTAATGTAATGAGTGAGAAAAAAAAGTAAACTTGTTTAAATTATTAAAAACTTGCCGGCGAATAATCTTTTAAATAGTGTGTTCGTCAAAGTCAGTGTTTGTAGTATCCATAGTTTCAAATATTTTATAAAATTTCAACGCTTGTGAAAAAATACCAATAAACTCAATAAATGGAATTACGAAGAACCAGACAAAAACAGCTATATCACAGAAAGAAGCACATAAAAAATCAACCAGTACATCGGGTATCCTACAGGCGTAAAATAGTTTGATACAACCTGACAACTGAGTGAAAGTGAAAACATATTAGCTTGCAACCCCCTTTTAACTGATATCTTATCGTTTTGTTTTCAACAACAAACAATAAAACCTTTTATGACCTAGAATGGGACCCCACAATTTAACATAAATAAATAAACAATATTGTATTTGTTTTGTTCAGTTCAAATGTATCCAATGTATAATAAAATGTAAATATAAATAGAGAAAACATTGCTTATGGGATTTATTCTTTTCGATAGGGCTACCTTCTTTAAAATCAGAAACAAATAATTCAAAGATGACGTCCCACGCTTTTCCTTTGAATGCCATATAAATATGCTCTCGGGTTCTTGTATCACAAATATCCGGTCTGTTTTGCATTTCACTCAAAAACCGTTCCGAATCGAAATTCATTTTAGGTGCTCACCCTATAAATTCTCGTAAACATCTGCGGCAGCTACAAAAGTGGCCCGTCTGAATGGCGTTTGCCAGTAGTAGTGGACGCCACTAATAGCAGTGACAGTGTTGCCATATCAAATTTCTGGATCTCCCTAGACGGGAGCTTCAATTTCCCCTAGAAATCCCTAACTCAATTCACAAGCACCGAACATATAATTGTTTACTATTCCGTGTATGATAGAACAAAAAAAGAAGAAATTTGCATTGTCAGCTGTCAATTTCAACAAAAAAAGAAGAAATTGTCATTGTCAGCTGACAATTTCAATAAAAAAGAAGAAATTGTCATTTGTCAGCTGTCAATGATAACAAAAAAAGAAGAAATTGTCATTGTCAGCTGTTAATGTCAATTTGTAACAAAACATTAAACGTCAACAAGGTTGAATGAAGTTGAAGAAAACTGTATTGTTAAATTTGAATTCTACATGTTAAATCACTGCATAGTAGGTGGTGCCAGCAATAAATATAAAAATTATTTCACACTTTAAAAAAATACTAAGATTTCAAAAATAAATCAAGAAAAATCCCATTCTCAACTGAAGCTCCAAAAATCTCTAGATTCGGGGAAAATCTCTAGAAATGGCAAGCCTGAGCAGTCAGGCTGGGCAACTGTAGCTGGCCATAGTCACTCGTCTGGGGTGCGACGTCCACTTCACATAAGAACCCACGGTAAATCATCGGAAGCTGCTTTGTGGATCCACAGAGTAGCGCTGCAGAGTGGCCCGTCTGGTTTGGACCTAAGAAGGTGGAGCATCGCTGTGTTAAGTGTATCGAGCTAAAAGGAGGCTAAAAGGTTCAGAAATAAATCGCCACTTTTCCAAAACTTTCGTTTTTCTTTTGAAGGCTAAGTTCTTATCGGACTGCCCTAGTAGAAAAGTTTAGGTAACTAAATTATAGTTTTGTAGTAGGTATTACCTATTTTTAAATTCCTTAAAATCTTCTGCTTCATGGCTCTCTTCAAGGTATTTGTGGCATTCAAATATTGTAAAACGTACAAATTTGGTGCCATGGTAGCCATTATTTGTTCTCCACATCCCGTAGGCATATCCAGAAGGTCATCCAGGTTCTAAACAAAGTTTTCTTTAGGTTATTAGTATAGAAATATTAGTATGTAACTTACATCTATTGTTTTTCCAAGAATATCTCCATTTAAGCTAATATGAGATTTGTAAGTTCCAGGAACAATCTTCGAAGGCACAATGTGATACCAAGACACATTATTATTTACTGAAGATGTTTCTAAAATGCAATTTTTTTTGTAATTTTTATTTTCCTAATATATTTCAAAAAGAACAAAGATTGTTTGACAATTCAAATATTGATTATTTGATTGTTGAAAAGAAATTTCTAGTGAGTTGCTAGAAACTTCTCAAAAACAGTCCTATTAAGGTAAGTGAATCAACCTCTGCATAGAACAGGTTCTAAGAGGACCTTTATAGCCTGGAAAGTTAGCACCTCATAAGTGCCTTTTATCCAGGGACAAGGATGAAGACCAATCTAAAGGAAGAAACCCTTGAAAAAATTACTCTTTTCTCCAGGTAGGTGGTTGAGGTATCAGTATGTTTGGCTGCCAACTATTGTAAATTTAACTGTAAATGATCTATTTCTATATTTTGTCAACAAAAATCGTCCTAAAATATTGTAAAAATTTACGAGGTTAATTCAACATTAAATTTTTAATACACGGCATATTCGTAATGTACATACGCAAACAGTGCATACAAATTATAAAAAGAAACGTTAACATCCATCAAAAAGAATCGGAGATATTTTGAAGTTTGAAGTTTATATATCATTTTTCGATATCTCCGATTTGAAAAAAATGGACTAATTTCGCCAATAATAATCGTAGCACAACCTTTTTTTAAACTTGCCAGCTTTCGAATATGAAAAATAATTTTTCCCCGGGTAATACCAAAACAAGTTTTCAACTTGTTTATAAGCAAAAAGTTGTAATGTTTTTGCAATCAAGTTTTGCAATGTTGGAAATGGTTTCTCTAACCTTTTTAAAGTCTTTCGATAGAATAATTCTCTCTCTTACTTACGCTACTCATGGAATCATTGTAATTTCATTTTATTTTGACTTATGTTATTGGCCAAAAAAGTTGTTTTGGATAAACAAATCGACTAAACTTTTAAACTAACTGATGAATCACTCTGAAGTTTTAACCACATTTTTAGCACTATAAGACCCAACTTTCAACGGAATATCAAGATTGTGGCTGCATTTTTTACAATAGTTTAACATTTATTAAAAATTAAGCAGGGCCACTTTATCCATTAGGCAATATTGGCAGTTGTCTAGGGCGGCACATTATGAGAGGGCGGTAAAAATACTGTACAAAAATATTTGTATATAAAAATTATGGATCTGGCTTCTGTCATTAAAGAGTATGAAGCTCTTTCAAATTACTTTACCGCAAGGAAGCCAAAAAATTATGCCCAAATAAAACATGTAAAGAAATAAGAAAGAGAAAAAGGAAAATTCAATTTGACGAGGGGTCCAATGATCAACTAAACTTTTCAGCAAGTGTTGAGATGAAAATCCTCACATTCTATATTATAATCGACACTCTGATAAGAGAACTGAATAGACCTCTGGAATCTTATCGATTTATTTGTCAACGTTTTCGTGTTATTAACAGATTTGGCAAAATTAAGCAATGGAAAAATTATTAAAGAAGCTGAAAATCTGATACAAAATAAAGACGACCAAGATACATAATGCATACATGAATGCATAGTAAAGGTTCATTTGGATACCACAATAAAATCACCAATTGACATATCTTAATATTTAAAAAAGAGTTACCACAGTCATTGAAAGTGGCTATTACCTCCGATTTTGTTGAACCTCCATCGATTTGCATGAAAATTGGTGAGTGGTTAGAGGATATCTCAAGGAACAAAGGTGATATGGTGTTAACTTGCGCTTTTACCCTGGGGTGGATGCCACCTCTTCTCAGGGGTGAAAATTGTTTTATTAAAAATATCCCCAGAATTCGATAGAAGGACAAATTCTAAGCAAAATTTGTTACATAAAGTTATTAATATAAATCAAAACTTTTTGAGTTATTAAAGATCAAAAATTTTAATTTTTCGTGAGAAAAATGCATGTTCTTAACCGCTTTTTCATAAATAACTCAAAAACTATAAGATTTTACAAAAAAGTTATTATTACCAAAATTAACCCTAGAAGATCACACCTATTTTTTTTTACATAAACCGCACACATGGGTGTCAGATACTCAATGATTTTTTGTGAAGAAATAAAAAAAAGTAAATATTTTATGATTTCCAGAGACTCTCTAATCACTATTGAATACATACGAATAATTAAATCAATAATTTTATTTTCTCTCAATTAATTGTGGTAACACAAAAGAACAAAATATTAAAAATACCTAAAAATAATTAAAAAACATTTTCTAAAAAACCGGAAACATAATTCAAAATATTTTAATTTAATTTAACAACAAAATGGTCTTTCTAACTGAAATATAGCACCTTTTAATTATAGAACTCATATTCATTCTTAGCCAGGTATTTCAGTTTCACTCATTTTAGTAACTACATTCATAAGACAATGTGGCTCTATGCTCCATGCATTATGCTTTATAGCAAGCCGAGCAAGCACGCTTTGCCTTTGCAGAAATAACACCTAGTTTTCTTTACTAAATTTGTGGGATGTTGTGTTGTTAGGTCATTAACTTGAACGCACACTTGATCGCAAACCTCACACATGGGTGCTACATACCCTAGCATGTATTCAATAAATTCTCGTGATTGGAAATATTGCTCAAATGAGACCGCAACTACACACCCGTCCTTGGCAGACTAGAGACTGAATTTACATAAAGCAGCATTAACATTGAAATGCAGCTGCGCAAGCTACATGCAGTTAAGTGTCGCGATGGGTATCTCACACCCAAGTGTGAGCTTCCAGGGTTAAAGCTAATAAAAAATGAAAAAAACTCCTTACTGGAAAAACCTTTTAATGTCAATTAAAAGTGAATTATAGGTAATTGAATGTATATTTTTTTCGGCGAGTACCTAAATCGAAGTATTCAAGCTTAAATAACGGGAAAATGATGCATTTTATAACATAACCTTATTAAACATTTGTCAAAGTACTTAGAAATATCTATCAAATGAGCTCCCGAACAAGTTGCTAGCATTAAAATTTATGAAACAAATATTTTTCAAAATTTATCTTTTAAAATTTTTTCCAAAAAAGTTATTGTTTTTTTAATAACTCCGTTAATTTTTGCGATATCAGGTTTATCTAAAAACTATTTGAAAGATAATTTTAAGGGCTATTAAATTACGTTAAATTCAATATTTTAAACGCCTTACTTTTTTAAAAATAAAATGTTAAATGGCCCCGGTTACATAGTTCTCGCAGCAAAATTTAAGCTTTAAACGTTTCTATCTCGGTTATTTTTTACCCTACAGAAATAGTAAAAAGGTAAACTATTTGATACAAAAAAAACTAAAATTTAGTTATACTATACATATATCACTTTTTACGTATATTGAGTATTTTTGGAGTTATTTTCAAAAGAAAATTAAAACTACGATAATTTTAAAAATTCTGATTTTTAAAATTATATCTTTTTTTTTAATTAATATGCATCCTAAATCTGTCAAAATTGTTGAAATAATTACTTATGCTAATATAAAGAAATTCTTCTAAGGATTACTATAAATTTTAATTTTTGTGGAAATTGTGTATGGTTTATTTTTCACTTTTTCCTAAAAAGTTCTAAAGGTTCCCTTATTTTCATCATAACTTGCTTAATTATTGTGATGCTATTAACTCCTACTGGAACTCATTTGATAGGTACTTCGAAGTACTTTGACAAGTGCTTAGCAGGTATATTTTATAAAAGGCATCGTTTTCCCGTTTATTTAAGCTTGAATACTTAGATTTGAGTACTCGTCGAAAAAAATATACATTCAAATACCCATAACTAACTTTGAATTAGCATTAGTTTAGTTGTTTAAGTAAGGAGTGGACTCACATTTTTATTATCTTCAATTTTGGTAATAATAACTTTTTTGTAAAAGCTTATAGTTTTTGAGTTATACATGGAAAAGGGCTTTAAACCATGCATTTTTAACTAAAAAAATAAAATCTTTGATCTTTAATAACTCAAAAAGTATTGATTTATATTAATAATTTTTTATATATTATAACAAATTTTGCTTAGAATTTGTTTCTCTATCGATTTATGGTATTATTAAAAAAAATAATTTTCACCCCCGAGAAGGGGTGGTATCCACTACCACGGTAAAAGCGCAAGTTGACATCATGTCACCTTTGTTCCTTGAGGTATCCTCTAACTATTATATCTATATCTAACTATAAAACCTTCAGTGACCGCAGTAAGTGGATTGAAAAATATTTTCCCTAATTTTGACATTGCTTTGCACATTTATTTGTGCACCCCAGTTGCCAACGTGTTTGCTGAAAGGTCATTTTCGAAAATGTCAAAAATTAAAAATAAAATCCACAAGTAAAAATTTCCTGTAGCTGGGCTCTATACCATTAATTACAAAAATTGAAGAAAAACCTTCTGCGTAAAAGGTATATTTATTTTTTTTTATAAATATACCTTTTACGTAGAACATTTTTCTTCAATTTTTGTAATTAAAAATAATTTCACATCAAGTATGACTCAAGAACGTGTAACTAATTTGTCGATTTTGTCAAGAAAAACAATTTTTTTGAAAAGAATTCTCTGATGTGATCGAACTGGAATGACAATTTTTTCTGTTATAGATATATAAATATCGTAGTTTAAATCCATTTTTAATGTATTCTTATTTAAATAAAAATTTCTGCAATTTTTTTTCGCCAAAATGGTACAAGTTTGAAGGGCGGCTACTAGAGAGTTGCTTAGGGCGTCAATTGACTTAGACGCGGCCCTGACATTAAGGGAAAGTGAAAGGAAAACAAGAACCGGAGGACGACGCGCGTCCTGGATAAAAATTTAAAGCAGTAGAGTGGAAAAACAACAATATATCTTTTCAGAACCGCTCCAGGGCCTCGATTTTTGACCCTTCGCTTCGTTATCGAACGTATACGCTTCGTATATGTTTAGTATACGAAGCGAATACGTTCGATAACGAAGCGAAGGGTCAAAAATCGAGGCCCGGGCAGAGTAAAATGTCCTTAAATGTCCTTGTTTTCCTATCAGCTTTAGTTTTAGGTTTCAGTAGTCTCAAAATGTAGTGCAATTTATAAATAATAAAGTGTTTTAATAATAATTGGCCGAAACCTTTAAAAATATTAAATTATTTGACCAACCCCACACCCACACACCAAGGAAATTTGGACAAACGTATTTATTAACATTAACCATCAGGAAATAATACAACAAACCGGCATATTTATGTTTCGTGGACTTTAGAAGGCATTCGAAAGGGTCCAATTAAAGGACGTTATCCATTTATTGTACGCAAGAGAAGTTGCTCTAGGAATAAATAAAACAATCGAAAATATGTACCAGAACAACACAATAAAAGCAAAAGCAGCTGAACAACTAACTGGCCTAATTGCAGTTGACAATGGGAAAAGGCAGGGAGACTCCCTGAGGCCTCTATTGTTCAACCTGATCATGGATAAAATAATAAAAAAAGTAAGAACTAAAAGGATACCAAATGGGAGAAAAACAACTTAAAATAATCTGCTATGCAGACGACTCCTTACCAATCTCTCAAAGTGAAGATTATTTATAACGTATGCTGCACCAATTTCATATAAGCACTAGAAAATTTAACATATTAATTTCCCCAAAAAATTCCAAATGAATGGTTATAACAGCAAATCTAATAAGATATAAATTAGAGCTGG
Source organism: Diabrotica virgifera virgifera (assembly GCF_917563875.1). Taxonomy (NCBI): domain Eukaryota; kingdom Metazoa; phylum Arthropoda; class Insecta; order Coleoptera; family Chrysomelidae; genus Diabrotica; species Diabrotica virgifera. The sequence goes on along the minus strand of NC_065446.1, from coordinate 68,452,383 downwards.
AGGATCAGAAAATAGAACAAATCATGTAGTTTAAATATCTAGGCACCACACTGTATACCTACGGAAAGCTCGAAACAGAAGTAGAATATCAAGTGAATAAAGCAAACAGAGCAGCAGGTTACCTGAATGAAACAATATTAGGGCAGTCAATGAGGGTATGTGGCTCCGAATTCCATCCTACCATATCGATTTACGTGATATTTTCACAGTAAGTAGGGAATAGCCCAAGAAACAAAGTCTACCCTATGCCAATGTGTGCTTTTGTCTTGGGGCGGTTGCCACCCCTTCTCGGAGGTGGAAATTTTTTTTGGTTAAATAACTACGGAAGTTGCTAGAGAACCTAATACTAAGCAAAAACTGTTCTATAATTTTTTTTCCAAAACTCAATACTTTTTGAGTTATTCCTGGTTGAAAATTGGCCATTTTCATTGAAACATAACACCTTTTTAAAAGGTTTTTGCGAATACTTTAAAAACTATGCATCTAACTAAAAAAACCATATAAAACATTTTTGTAGCTTATAAAATAAGAAAGAGATTTTCCTTTCTGAATATTCTAGTTATAACACAAAAAGAGATATGGTAAGTGAAAAAACTTGTTTTCTTGGTGCATGCTCAAATCAGTGTATTTAACTTGAAATAACAGAGAAACGGTCGATTTTAGGTGTATAGTGCTACCAATAACTTTTGTTGCGCTTGAAAAGACCTTTAAAATAAGCAATATTAAATGTCGATTACATTCAAACTATGCGAGATAAACTGTAAAAAATTTGATGACTAACGTATTTTAAGAAAAAATGAGAAGTACATTTAACCCCTCATCCACAAGAATTTAATTGCATCGTTTTCCTTCTACAATACATTTTACTATAGTGTTCCTTTTATGTTTAAATAGTTGGGTGGGTTTAAAATGAATGGTGTTTGAAAAAAATAAGATCAAATTATTGAGCGCATTTTTAAATTTTCTTAAAAATCTTCCTATTTCTCCATGTAACTCGAGAATGGTAAGAGATGCCAAAAAAAGATGCCATACAAAAATTTAGGTTTCTTCTAGATAAACATTTTGATTTTATTTTTTATAAGAGTATCTCTTATCATTTTCAAGTTACATGGAGAAAAAGGAAGATTTTTAAGAAAATTTAAATATGCGCTCTATAATTTGATCTTATTTTTTTCAAAAACCATTCATTTTAAACCCGCTCAACTTTTTAAACATAAAAATAACACTGTAGTAAAATGTATTGTAGAAGCAAAACGATGCATTTAAATTCTTGTGGATGAGGGGTTAAATAAACTACTCATTTTTTTTCTAAAAAATCGTTAGTCTTCAATTTTTTGCAACATATCTCGCTTGGTTTGAATGTAATCGATATTTAATATTGCTTATTTGAAAGGAATTTTCAAGCACAATGAAAGGTATTGGTAGCATTATACACCTAAAATCGACCGTTTCCCTGTTATTTCAAGTTGAATACACTGATTTGAGCATGCACCAAAAAGACAAACTCATTTTACCTACCATATCTCTTTTTGTGTTATAACTAGAAGATTCAAGAAGGAACGAATCTCTTTAATTTTTTATGAGCTACAAAAATGTTTTATATAACTTTTTTAGTTAGATGCATTGTTTTTAAAGTATTCGCAAAAATCCGTTTGAAAAGGTGTTATATTTCAATGAAAATGGCCAATTTTCAACCAAGAATAACTCAAAAAGTATTGAGTTTTCGAAAAAAAATTATAGAACAGGTTTTGCTTAGAATTAGGTTCTCTAGCAACATCCGTAGTTGTTTAACCAAACCCCGAGAAGTGGTGGGAACCGCCCCCAAGACAAAAGCACACATCGGCATAGGGTAGACTTTGAATTAGGAGATATTTTCAGCCTATTCCTAAAATTTCATTAAAATCCATGCAGTAGAATGGAATTCGGAGGTAATAACCTGTTCTTGCTCTCATTGACTGCCCTATATGGAGAAATAAAAATATCGGAAAAGGAATGAAAAGCAGAATTTACAAAACAGTCATCAGACCAATAATTACATATGCAGCAGAAACACGACCTGATACAGAAAGGATAAAAAGAATGCTAGAAACAGTAAAGATGAAAACCCTTCGAAAAATCTATGGCAAGACATTACGGGATAGAGCTAGAAGTGCAGATATACGACAAAGATGCAACGTAAACGACATTAACAACCGGGAAATAACAAGAGTAGAATGAAATGACCACATAAGTCGAATGACAACAAATAGAGTAGTAAGTAAGGCGACAGACGATTTCCCAATAGGCAGACGATCAGTGGGAAGACCAAGAAAACGATGGAAATATAACTTACTGGAGGCACATTGAAAAAGAGAACAGAGTTATTTCTACACAAAAAGAAGAATAAAAAGAAGGAAATAATAGTATAAAAGACTTAATATTACCAGAGCTGCACAATAGCGCTGATTTTGTTTTCCTCATCCGAAATCCTTCTGCTTCCACTAAAATCGACTTTACTTCAGAATCTCTAAAAAAAAAAGAACATACGATTTTGCAATTTTAATATATTTTACCTTGTTACCTTTTAAACAAAACTGTCTCAGGTCCACAGTGTAATGGAAATTGTTCGTCCGTTTCTGCTAGGACACTTACATTGACCAATCCCAGCATAGAGGCTGTTACCTTTAATTTATAAGAAAAAGTATCATTTGGGGACACACATGAAGATGAACTTAGTTTCGTACCCTTGTCGTCACGATCAAGGCCTTTGGAAAGTAAAATATTTATCCGAATCTAAAACAAGGATCCATTTTAAGTTTTGGAACAGTGGTACCGTAAAATGGGGTGACTTTGACCGATTTTGTACTTTAATCCTATAAAAATCATATTTTAAATTTTGCTACATTTTTCTATATGCAAATATGTTATGGGTTTAGGCTTCTACTTTCAGTAGCTTAGATTATAATTACAAGAAAATAATCATGACTTAGAAAAAAAAAAAATAAAAAATGCCTTTGGTCAAGTTCACCCCATCTGGGGGGAAGTTGACCGTATATGCATTTTGCCTGTAAACTTATTTTTCTTGTAAGTGGGGTTAATTTGACCGTTTTTTAAACCATTTTTTCTTAATTCGTTATATCGGTGGATTTAACAACCCTTGGAATATTAATTCTTTTTTTTTTTTAATTAAAAATGAATTCTTAGATATTTATAAATTTGAATCGTTAAAAATAATTTTAAAAATTATACAGGGTGGCTGAAGTATATCACAATAGATATTTTTCTATGTTTTCGGTCAAATTTACCCCAGCGGTCAAAGTAACCCCATTTTACGGTATTAATTTTTCTCTATAGTAAAATGTAGATCGTCAAGACACAAAATAGATAGAAGTCAATTTACACGAGCGGGACACCCTCAAAAAAGCGCTTAGTTTTCGAGATACTGACCACGGAGGGGTGAATGGCTAATTTTATTTATACTTTATATTTTCGAGGGTGCTGAAAACGAAAATGAAGTTTATTTTGAATGTTATGTGGGGGAACATTGTCAAAATCGCAATTTTAACCTAAAAATAAAAAAAAATTTAGTCACGTTTTTTTGAGTATACCTCGCTACAACTCCGTTCCATTTTAATATTTTTTTCTGAAATTTTTAAAGTATACCTATAGCTCTAACATTTCTGAGGATAAAGGTACCTGTTTCAAGCTTTTATTCTAATCCTGATAAAGGTTATGAATTTTTCAAAGGAAAAGGTGCGGATTTGTGCATTGCAAAGTTTAATCGCAAAAGTTGTGTGACGAAGTTTAAAATTTAGCTTCCTAATCACGTTTATGTTAAAGTAGAGAGTACAAAGGAGTTTTCTGGTAACTTTTAGATCAAAATGTTTTATAGAAAAAAAAAAATAGTGCAACTTTTAATATCGACATTAGAAATCCCTAATATAACGCTTATTTTTCGAGATACTGACCATGGGTGGTGAATGGCTAATTTTGGTCTTAGATTATGTTTTTGAACGTGACAAAAATGAAAATGAAATTTATTTTAAATTTTAGGTGAAGGAATATTGTCAAAATTGCAATTGTACCCTAAAATAAAAAAAAAAATGAAATCAAGTTTTTTGCGTTTAGCTGGTTATAACTCTGGTCCGTTTTAATATTGTTTTCTAAACTTTGTACCCTATATATCGCTTACATTTCTGAAGACAATGGTTTCTGCTTTAAGCTTTTAGTCTTATTCTAGTAAAAGTTATGAATATTTTGAAGTACAATTATTTTGATTCGTGAATTGCAAAGTTTAATCGCAAAATTTGACTGACGAAATTTGAAATATAGATTTTAAATCAAATTTAAAAATAAAACATGAGTACAAAGAAGTTTTCTGGAAAGTTTTGGATGAAAATGTTTTAAAGAAAACAAATGGTGCAGCGTTTAACATTTACGTTATAAATCCCCAAAATAACGCAAATTTTTCGAGATACTGATCATTGGTGGTGAATGGCTAATTTTGGTCTTACTTTATATTTTTGATGGTGCTGAAAACGTAAATCAAGTTTATTTTGAATTTTAGGTGGGAGAACATTGTCAAAATTGCAATTTTGCTCTAAAAATAAAAAAAAGTTAAACCACGTTTTTCCTAAAATTAAAAGCTGCACCATATTTTTTCTATAACACATCTAGACCTAAAATTCCCCATAAAACTTCTTTGAACTCTATGGTTTAACATGAACGAAATCAAATAGATAAATTTTAAATTTTGTCACTTAATTTTTGCGATTTAACTCTGCAATTCACGAATCTGTACTTTTTATTTTTAAAATGCATAACTTTTATAAAAAAAGACTGAAAGACTACAGTTACTTTCATAGTCTTTACAAAGGTGAGAAATATATGCTGTAGAAATTTTAGAAAAAAATATTAAAATGGAACAGAGTTGTAGTGAGTTAAATGTAAAAATTCGTGACTTGGCTTTTTTTCATTTTTAGGTTAAAATTGCGATTTTGACAGTGTTTCCTCACATAAAATTCAAAATAAACCACTTTTTCATTGTCAGCACCATCGAAAACATAAAATAAGACCAAAATTAGCCATTCACCTCCCATGGTCAGTATCTCGAAAAATAAGTGTTATTTTGGGAATGTATAACGTCTGTATTAAAAGTTACGCCATTTTTTTCTAATAAACATTTGTAACTAAAACTTTCCAGAAAACTTCTTTGTACTTTATGTTTTAACATAAACGTGATTATTAAGATAAATTTTTAATTTTGCCTCTCAACTTTTGCGATGAAACTTTGCAATTCACGAATCTGCACCTTGTACTTTAAAAATTCATAACTTTTACTAGAATAAGACTAAAATCTTAAAACAGATACCGTTGTCTTCAAAAAGTGAGCAACATATAGTGTACAAACCTTAGAAAAAAATATTCAAATCGACCCGAGTTGTAGCGAGTTAAACGCAAAAAATCGTGATTTCACTTTTTCTTTATGCTAAAATTGCGATTTTGACAATATTCCCCCACCTAAAATTTAAAATAAATTTCATTTTCGTTTTCAGCGCCGCCAGAAACATAATCTAAGACCAAAATTAGCCTTTTACCAGCCATGCTCAGTATCTCGAAAAATAACCGTTATATTGGGGATTTCTAATGCCGATAATAAAAGTTGCACTATTTTTGTTCTATAAAACATTTTGATCTAAAACTTTCCAAAAAACTTCTTTGTACTCTATATATACTTTAACATACACGTGATTAAAATGCTATATTTCAAACTTCGTCGCTCAACTTTTGCGATTAAACTTTGCAATTCAGAAATCTGCACCTTTCACTTTAAAAAATTCATAACTTTTATTAGAATAAGACTGAAAGCTTAAAGTAAGCACCATTTTCTTAAGACAGGTAATAAATATATACTGTAAAAATTTCAGAAAAAAATATTAGAAGGGAACAGAGTTGTAGCGAGGTAAACGCAAGAAAACGTGATTTCTTTTTTTTTATTTTTAGGTTAAAATTGCGATTTTGACAATGTCCCCCCATATAAAATTCAAAATAAACCTCATTTTCGTTTTCAGCACCTTCAAAAATATAAACTACGAATAAAATTAGCCATTCACCTATCCGTGGTCAGTACCTGGTCATTTTAGGGGTATCTCCCGCTCGCCTAATCCACTTGACAGGAGTCCGTCATAAAATATAATGTAATGTACAACTTTTTCACAATGTGAAA